>NW_020837965.1:13355146-13538923 GCF_003676395.1 Aethalodelphis obliquidens | reverse complement strand
ATATATATATATATATATATATATATATATATATATGTGGTGATGGGACTTCCCTGGCTGTCCAGTGGTTAAGATTTCACCTTCCAAAGCAGGGGGTGTGGGTTCGATCTCTGGTCAGGGAGCTAAGATCCCACACGCCTCATGGCCAAAAAACCAAAATATAAAACAGAAGCAGTATTGTAACAAATTCAATAAAGACTTTAAAAATGGTCCACATCAAAAAAATCTTAAAAAAAATGTATATATATATGTGTGGTAATAATGGAATTCAACTGTACTGATATAAGATACGGTGGAAATTTAAAGATAGGGAAAATGAGGACTTGGCCTTGGTTTGATACTAGATCATTATTAGATATGTGATTTTCTCCCATTCTGTGGGTTGTCTTCTCTTTTTCTTGATAGTGTCTTTTGAAATACAAAAGTTTTTAACTTTGATGAAGTGCAAGTTAACTATTTTTTTCTTTGGTTTCTTGTGATTCTGGTGCCATAAGAAACCACTGCCTAATCCAAGCTCATTTAGAGTTATACCTATTTTTTCCTAAGAGTTTTATAATTTTAGTTCTTACATTTTGAGTTAATTTTTATATATGGTGTAAGGTAAGGGTCCAACTTCATTCTTTTGCAGGTGGATATCCAGGTGTCCAGCAACATTTTTTGAAAAGACTGCTCTTTCCCCAATGAATTGTCTTTGCATCCTTACTGAAATTCAAATTGATCATAAGAATACTGGTTCATTTCTGGATTCTCAATTTGATTCCACTGGTCTGTATGTATACCCTTATGCCAGTGCCAGTCTTGATTACTGTAGCTCTGTAGTAAGTTTTGAAATATAAGTCTGCCAATTTTATTATTTTTCAATAGTTATGGCTATTCCAAGTCCTTTTCATTTCTATGTGAATTTTAAAATCAGCTTGCCAACTTCTACAAAAAAGCCAGCAAAGATTTTAACAAAGATTGAGTTGAATTCAAGATCTATTTGGGGAGTATCACCATCTTAACAATATTAAAGTCTTCCGATCCAAGATCACAGATGTCTCTCCACAGCTTTAGTTTGAGAAAGGTTGTTTTTACTTTGGTTTACTCACCAAGCCAACAAATAAGCTGTGCAAAATATAAGGATGCAAGACGGTAAACACAACTCCCCACAGCCTCTCTAAAAGAATTTGTATAAAGAACTGTAGCCTTTGACTTCCCAGTTAAATAGATGTCATTCACAGTTAGAGAACAGAGAAAAAGTGCTGAAATTTATACAAGAATCTTCATTCGTTTCTCCATTACATCTGTAAATTAACCTAAGCTCTTCAAAATCTTTACACAGAAAATAATTTTCAAATTTTACAAGGCTTTAGAGTTGCATGGAATTTTTTTAAGAGCACTAGCTAACAGAGGACATGTATAGTCAATATTAGGAAGAGTGGCAAATCCCCAGCCAAGCACCACCTGCAAATCAGCTGGGCAGCAAATACAACTTCAGTGAGCAAAGTAGAAAAGTGCTCTAACAGGGGATGGGTCACAAAGAAACAAAGTGCCTAAAAAGAGGCCATTTGAGGCTTTAAAGCCTGGGCCCTTCAAAGTTGGGCCCAGCCCAACTTTAGAATGCAAAATAAGCAAAGATCCTTCCATAGATTCCAACGTCAATATCCATCAACAGAGGAAGTTCACATATTCTTGGGAAACCAGAGCACAGAAAGGTGAAGGTCAGCTAGTGAGTGGCAGAGCCGGGTTTGCCGCAAGCGGTCTCTCTCCCTGAGCCCGTATTCATAATCACTAGGTTATTATACTTCTATGATACATTAAATGGAACAAAACATGTTACAAAGAAAATCATGTGGTGTAATTCCTTTATACAGACATACATATGTACATATAAATATACAGATAATTCTACTCTATACAGAAAGGATGGACATGTACATACATATAAAAAAAATGCCAAGACTACAGACATACACCAGTCTGTAAATGCAGTGCTTACCTCTGAGGAAGGCAGTGGGCTGAACGAAGGGGGAATTTTCCTTGTTTTCTCTGAATACAAAAACTCCTCTTTACTAAGAGTCTTTCACAGTGATTCCAGTCCAACATGATATATTAAGTATATGCATTTACAGCCTCTCCTTCTGGAGAGTCCGTAAAAATGAAGTAAAGAACTTAAAAATGGCACAAATCCTTAACATAAAGCAATGGATTCCAAATTGGGTCTCTAAGAGGATAATCCACTTTGTTCTAACATACATATCAATAAGAGCATTTGAGTGTGTATATGTAAACTAAATACATACATTTAGCGTACACACTGAAAAATAATTTTAGAATACAAAAAACTGTATGGTCAGAAATCTGGAGATCCCTGATTTAGAGATGGGGGTTAGGAAGGGATCATAGCAGATGAGATTTCAACCACCTCTGGAAAATAGAAAATACATGCACAAATACTGACCAAGCAAAAAAGCCATAAATGAGACACTGGGAGAACCACAAGTAAGATGCAAGCAGGAGTGACACATTCATTAAGGCAACAAATATTTACTAAGCTCCTACCACATGCCAGGCACTGTTCTGGGTGCTCGATAACAGCAATGAAACACACACACACACACACACACCACCACCACCACCCCGCCCCAGTCAAAGAACTTATATTGTGGTGGTTGAGGGGAAGGAGATGAGCCTCAAAAAGAAACAAATAAAACACATTTTATGTTGATGATATTTAAAGCTCCAAGTCTAGATAAAAGTATCCAAACTATGAAAATATAAAATATGTATTAGATGGCAATAAGTGCTATGGAGAAAAATTAAGTTTTAGAAAAGGGGGCTGGGGGACTTCCCTGGCACTCCAGTGGTTAAGACTCCGTGCTTCCACAGCAGTGGGCACACGTTCTATCCCCGGTCTGGGAACTAAAATCTCACATGCCACGTACCGCGGCCAAAAAAAAAGAAAAAGGAAAATTGTGGTAGGAAGTGTGTGGCTCGGGGGGCTAGGGAAGGCCTCACAGAGATGAGCAAGCTATGTGGACATCTGGAAGAAAACATTGTGTATAGGCACAAACATTTAAAAGATAAAATTTTTTAATTTTTAAAAAAATATTCTTTTCTAAATAAACTCAGCAAATGATATGGGGAGAATCTAGGCAGCTAGTGGGAGTGTTTAAGGGCCCCCCAGGGAAATTCCTCTGCAATTTCAAGACCAATAAAGCAGCTCCTTATCTGCTTTATTTAAAACAAAACCTGCCCACAGTAAAGCTTACAGCCCATGCCACAACACTAGGTACGTCTTCGTACTGCCTTTTCTTATACTAGTAACCACGTGTCCAGACTTCTTAAAAAGAGCCTGCAAATGAAAGTGCAAAAACACCAAACAAACACGGATAGAAAACTATCCATTAGGGGACAAAAGAGAATTCTCTAAAAAAAAATCCAAAAAAACCTCTTATTATGTTCTTCAGACAAATTTGAAATGATCCTGTATTCACAAGATACTATGAAAAACAGAACAAGAGAGAGCTTGTGGAAATTTAAAAATATGCCTGTCTTAAAAAAGAAAAAATAGGGGGACTGAAGATAAAGTCAAGAAAATATTCCAGAGTAGAACAAGATCAAGTTAAAATTGAGGAGAGAAAAGGGAGAAAAATCAAGGCAGGAAATTTATCATCCAACTAACAGAATTTCCAGAAGAAGAGAACAATGAAAAGAACAATTTTTTAATAGAAATAATATAAGAGAATTTCCCAGACTGAAAGCATGGGTTTTCAAATTAAAAGGGTGCCCAGGGTATCCAGCCCGTAAGTAACTAACTAGTACCTAGACTTATCATAGCAGATTTCAGACATCAAGAACACATAAGACTAATAACCTATAATGGAAAAGAATCTGAAGAGTGTGTGTGTGTGTGTGTGTGTGTGTGTGTGTGTGTGTGTGTGTGTGTATAAATCAATCACTTTGCTGTATACCTGAAACACTGTATATCAACTATACTTCCATTAAAAAAAAAAACAAAGACAAAAAAACAAACCACCACAGAGAAAATCCTAAATATCCCCAGAGGAAAAGCCCTAGTATTAATAATGGAATAAGAATCAGATGGGCTACCAACTTCTCAGCATAAACATTAGAAGTCTCAAGATAATGAAGTCACGCCTTCAAAGTTTTTTGAGGATCAGAATTCTGTACCTAGTCGAAGTATCAAATACTTCCGATTTCTAAGGGCTCAAAAAATTTACCTCCCATATAAGTTTCTTCATGATGTGGTGACAAAACAGAAGACTATACTGAGAAGATAAAGTGGGATCCAGGAAATGCAGAGCAAACTCGGGGGAGGAGTAAATCCTGGGATGACAGCCTTGAACCAGACCTAGAGAGCAACCAGTGGGATGATCAGAAGAGGACAGAGGCTCTAGGAGGAAGGTACCTAAGAAAAAAGGGAAACCCAAAGATTTAATAGTATAAAATGATAGACCTTCAGACTATAATACAGGTAGGCAATGCAAGAAGGGGGAAAAAAAGAAGAATCAAAGAAAAACAAAACACTGTACATAAGGGGAAAAATGTAAACAACTCTAGGGAACCCCTAAATGAAGAACTCTAGAAGATGATGTAAACTTGGCCCTGAGAAGCATTTTGAGTCTTAATGATTTAAACACTGCTTACTGGTTCTCTACTTTTACAGTCAATCTACAAAGCATGGCAACTGTAACTAGAAAAACAGAACAAAATGTAAATTAGATCTTCAGCCATATAAAAGTACGGGTGACAGAATTTAGAAAGTGGGGGGATGAGAAAAGATGTATAAGAATTAAAGGACATAAATATCCTTATCTTTCAGGAGTCAAAATATACTGATACAGTTAATCAGACAAGAAATAGGTGTATTACTTAAAATTATAAAAGTAATCCGTAGATGAACTAAAAATAGTGAATTTACTACATGGGCTTGGAGGCAAGGAAAAGTGAGAGTTAGATACTGATATACTGTAGCAAGAAATCAAAACATAACATCTATAGTTGGTGAATTAAGAAACAGCGGTATAAGCATATTATTACAGACATGGAGAAAATGAAAGAAAGTCATAAACAGAAGCATTTAAAAGTGGTGGCCTCCAGGAGAACCAGTGTGGAAAATAATGAAGCAAAGAATGTTACTTGTTATTCTAAATTGTTCTATACTATTTGATTATTTTCTAATCTATCAGCAGGTATTGCAATGATTTGTTTTGTTTTTCCAAATTTTCTATGGTGAGCATATATTTCATAATGTACCGTATTTTACTTTAAATATAAAATTTTATTTAACATATACCAAATAGGAAAAATAAAAGGAAATCCATGCCTAGACACATTGTAGTGAAACTGCAGAACATCAAAGACAGACAGAAGATCCTGAAAGCAGCCAGAAAAAGGACAGATCACCTACAAAGGAACAACAGACAATTAGAATAACAGAAGTCCACTCAACAACCATGGAAGCCAGAAGACAATGGCATAATATAAACAAGGTGATGAGAGCAAATAACTCTTGTTAACCTAAATTTGTGTATGCAGTAAAGCTAGCTACTGCACAAGAACAAGGAGAAATGAACACTCTTGTAGGTGAACAGACTCTTGGGGAAATTTACCACCAACAGACCCGTTCCAAAGAAACTTCCAAAGAATACACTTCAAAATACTTTAAAATACTGGAAAATGACAATCCCCAAATAACATTCAAGTGATATGAGAAAAAAAAAAACAATAAATATGTAGGTAAATGTGAACAAACACTGCCTGGGTAAAACAGTAATGGTGCCCAATTTATCCATTAAAAAAAGGGCCAAAATGGAAACACTGGAAACATAATGTAAAGTCTGAGGGGGTAAAACTGGAGCTAAGGTATTCTAAAATCTATTTACTGTTTGGGGATGGGGTCAGAATATTAACTTCTGGAATATTAAATCTGTATGGTAAAATTTCAGTGGTAACCAATAAAAGAACAGAAACAGAGTTTAAAACAGTACAAAATAAAGGAGAGCTGGGCAACCAACAACAATTACAATAGTGATTAATGAATCTTTAAAAAAGACAAAAAAGATCAAAAAATGAAAGCAGGCAAATACAAACCAAAAAAAGGTGACAGAAACTAGTCCAACTCCATCAATAATTCTCATATATGTGAATGGTTTAAACTCATATAAAAGCAAGCTCAGACTGAATTTTAAAACAGTAATCTAGCTTTATGATAGTTAAGAGATACGTATGCCTAACAAGGTCAGAGAAGACTGAAAAATGCATGAAGCACGTATATATGAAGCAAATACTAACTAAATAGCTATATTAATATCAGACAAAACTGAGTTGAAGATAAAAGCATCATTTAGTACATAAAGGATTATAGATACAGATAAAAGGTTCAATTCATCAGGAAGATGTACCTTCCTGATTCAATTCATCAGGATAATTTTAAGTATATGTGCACCTAGTTTAATAGCCACAAAGTAACTGAAACAAAATCTACCAGAAGTACAGAGAAATGAAGACAAATTTGTCATCCTGACAGGCAATTTCAAAACCCTCTCAATCACCGATAAGTAGACCGAAAACTCAGCAAGGTCAAGATCTGAACAATATTAACTGGATAGCTTTGTCTACTAAATGCAAAATTCTCAATTCAACAATTAGAGTCCACTTTCTTCCAAAATGCACATGAAAGACGTACAAAACTGACTGCCTTACATCTTAACTATTTTCATAAGAGTATGTATTACACAGATCACATTATCGGACCACAGTACAACTAAGTCCATAGTATATAATTAAAAAGGTTAACAGACAAAACCCAAAACTTCCATATACTATGAATTAAAAACACTTTTAAATAATTTACAGGTCGAAGAAGATCATAATGGGAATTAAAGATAATTCAAATGATAATGAAAAATGTATATATCAAAATTTGTGAGGGCTTCCCTGGTGGCGCAGTGGTTGAGAATCTGCCTGCCGATGCAGGGGGACACGGGTTCGTGCCCCAGTCTGGGAAGATCCCACATGCCGCGGAGCGGCTAGGCCCGTGGGCCATGGCTGCTGAGCCTGCGCGTCCGGAGCCTGCGCTCCACAATGGGAGAGGCCAACAGTGAGAGGCCCGCATACCAAAAAAAAAAAAAAAAAATTGTGACATGCAGCAAAAATGGCACGTCAAGAGAATTTCATAGCTTAAATGTTTACATTTGCAAAATAAAAAGGACAGGCTAAGATAAATTAGTAAGAAAAATATAGATGGGTATATTAAAAATAAGAGCACAAATCAATGAAATAGACAACACACCAAAAGAGAATCAATAAAGCCAGAATTGTTGTCATGATAAACCTTTGAAAAGACTGACAAAATACACTTCTAGTGACAGATTAACCCAAGACAAAAAGAGAAAAAGCAAAATATTTTGAGGTGGCTAGCCCAGTAAAACTACAGAGGTCAGAGAGATGAGAGCACACTATCAACAACTCATGCCAATACATGTGCATAGATTTTTAAAAACCTGTCACAGGGCTTCCCTGGTGGCGCAGTGGTTAAGAATCCTCCTGCCAATGCAGGGGACACAGGCTCGAGCGCTGGTCAGGGAAGATCCCACATGCGGCGGAGCAACCAAGCCTGTGTGCCACAACTGCTAAGCCTGTGCTCTAGAGCCCGCAAGCCACAACTACTGAGCCTGCATGCCACAACTACTGAAGCCCGCGCGCCTAGAGCCTGTGCTCTGCACCAAGAGAAGCCACCACAGTGAGAAGCCCACACACCGCAATGAAGAGTAGCCCCCGCTCGCCGCAACTAGAGAAAGCCCGCACGCAGCAACAAAGACCCAACTCAGCCAACATAAATACATAAATAAATTAAAAAAAAAAAAAAACCCTGTCACAGACAAAGCTACAAAACAGTGAGTAAGCACACTAATTAATGACTTCGCAGTGTGTCGCTTCACGCTTGCAAACAAATGGTACCGGTAAGAGTAGTAACAGTCCTCATCAGTAGAGATACTTGATACCTTTTCAGTTTTTTAAACCTTTACTTTAAAACAAAACGATGATATAGAAAGCCACACAAAAGTAAGAGTTTAATGAGTTCTTATAAGGCAAAACACCCTTATAACCACCATTCAGATCAAGAAAACAGACTATGTAAGCTACCCCACAAGCCCCACTTCATGTACTCCAATATAATCAGTCCTATTCAAAAGTAACCACCATACGCCTTTTATAGTAGTATCTACAGTTTGTGATTTTATCACACAAGTGTATGAACCTAGACACTATAGATTAATCTTACCCCTTTTGTCTTTTAAGTCTTTTAATCTAGAATTCTCAGGCTGTTTGACCTATACAGTGCCCCAGAGAGGGTACTTTGCCTGTTGCACACTCATGGTGCAGCAATTAACATATTCCTCTGGCCTCTGTACTTCCTGCAAGCTGACTGCTGCATCAGAGGCTTGATCACTCAGGTTCAAATCCTCTGGCAAGACTAAGGTAGTGTTTTATTCTTTCATTGGGAGGCACAAAATGGCTGATTTTCACTTTAAAAACCATTTTAGTAGCCATTATCAGTGCCTAGATTCATTAATTCACTGTTAGTTGGGAAAAACCATCATTTTGTTTTCACTTCTTAGCTAGAATAATTTTAAAAGATGCTTCCTTCATCTACTATATCACAAGGGGTAGCAAACATTTTCTATTTTAAATTCTGTGGGCTTTATGGTCTGTTGCAACTATTCAACTCTGTGGTTGTAGTATAAAAGCAGCCACAGACAATACATAAACAAATGGGCATAGTTTACTTCCAATAAAACTTCACTTACAAAAACAAGTACTAACTCCTATACTACTTTGATACCCAGTGGTACCATCCTTAAAGGAAAGACAGCATAAATGCTCAATTATTTTATTTCTCTGGTTTCCAAGACAATGAATTAGTATCTATTATCCTCCAAAAGGACCGACTGTTTACTTAAAAATGCCATCATGAAATCACAGATTCAAAACCGTTTGACAGACTTCAATTCACTGGAAATCCTTACTAAAGCTCAAATCCCAGTTTCCAACTACTCTTCACAAATTGGCCCAGTTAGTACCTACTGGCTACTTTAAGGGTTTTGCCATTTTCAGGTCCATGATTTATTGGAACTGCACATAATGCTGACACAGCAAATTGCACACCATAGTCAAAGACTTCTTTAAAAAAAGAGAGAACAAATATAAGATGAATCCTTAAGGCTTCACAAAACAAGTAAATTTGAGATGAACCTGGAACAATTTAAAGGACACAGCTGAGGAGGAATGAAAAAATGTATTCCAGCACTGTAAAAGTATTAAGTCATGACGAGCATACAGTTTTGGTGGGGTTTTTTAATCAGATCTCAGTAGAAGAGGAAAAGAACTAGACTCTTTCCTGATGGGAACAGAAGAAACAGGTTGGAGAGCAGTGGAGAAGGGCTGGGCAGGCCCAGGGACCAGAAGCTGCCTAAAGGCCAAGCTGATGACATCAGTCCTAGATAATGCACAGTAGGAAGAGAAGCTATAAATGCTCTCACAGAAGAGTCACATGATCAGAGTCACACTTCAGACAGGAGAGTCTGTGCAAGAGTTGGGGGTGGGAGGTTGAGAGAAAGGAAGCAGAAAGATCAGCTGGAAGTATGTCAGGCACAAGGGGATAAAGTAGTATCACTGGGACAATAAGGCAGTTCTGGCAGGTCAGAGACAGGATGCTCAGAGAGGGGAGATTTAAAGATTTCAAGTTCAAGAGAAGAGGGGTAGGATTAACAAAAAGAAGAAAAGGAAGAATGTAGGTATCTATGTATCTTTAAGCAGAAGCTTTCTAAAGACTGGCAATTATTAATGCTAGGTGACTGGGTTCATGGGAATTCATTGCACTATTCTCTCCACTTCTGAGAACACTAAAAATTTCCCTAATGATAAGATTTAAATTCTAAAAAGTGTAGGTAGACTTTCCTCATGGTCCCTTATTCTATTTGGGGGCCTATTAATAAGCCCTTTTCTCATAGTATAACCAACATTTCATAAATACCCACTGGAAAATACTTAATGCCTCATGAAAAAAGTGTAATAGGCAATGAAATATCATTTAAATTATTACCTTGACTTTTGTCTATATTATCTCCTTTTGTTTCCTCTTCTTTAATGGGGGAACTCATTCTGGGGGCCCTGCTTTGCCCCTGGACCATTTCTGCTAGCAATTCTTCTTGAGAAGTTCGAGTTCTGGGGGCAACTGGAAGTGTCTGTTTCTGTGAGACTTTTATATAAAAAGCAAAAAAGATGGAAATCCAAATGAAGTAATATTTCAAAACTCAACAGTGAATATCACATTAAATATAAATGCCTCCTTGGGTTTAGAATATGAGGAGTTAGAAACAATTCATAGACACCTCATTTTTCCTTATAATATTCTATGACTCAGTTACCCATACTTATGTAAACAACATTTATACATTTTAAACTACATGCCATAAATACACTGCAGCACACATGTATTCATTTTTAACCAAATGTAGTCTGGGTTCTGCCTCATGGTTCTATAACAATTTCAAACTGTAATCTAGATAACCTAGGTGAAGAAAGAATTTCAATGCTATCTCTCAAAAAACTTGGAAAACTCTCCAATGACAAAAGCAGGAAATTAAGGTCACAGTGATAAGTCTGAATTTCTCATCATTGTAAACACTCAATATTGCTGACAGACCAAAAAAGAAAATGTAAACAGATGAACTGTTATGTCAAGTGTTGGCCTTTGCCTGATAATCCTTACCCTATAAGCCAAAAGCTGTTTATGTTCAGGGTTAAATTAGGGATGAGGAGAAGCAAGGGGACAGGTGACGATCAGGCTCAAAAGTTGCTAGCTTACAGTTTATTTCACTTTAGAAAGCGGTCATATAAAAAGATGCAAAGGAGAATAGAAAAGCAGAACAATGCGAAAAGAACAGTCATCAAATCCATAGCAAAAATAAAATTTAAAAATTTAGAGTGGGTAATCATCACAGCTTATTAACAGAAAATTTTATATATTGGCTATAGCACATGGGGCACAGAGTAATGGGTTCTACTGAGAGGAAAGAAACCAACCTGTTCATATACTAGACAAATTTTTCTAATTTCAGGCTCTTAATATTTTCAAATTTTGCTCCCTTTTAAATAACGTAAGTTCATGTCTAATGTTGACTCTAATGCTATAAATATGAAAAGTCTCATATTTATCAAAACTCCCTTTAAGATTTCCGTTATATATTTCACATACATTAGAAAGAGGGAGTAAAAGGCATTAGAGTTGCTCAGAGAACTAAGTTCCACTGACAGTCGGGAAAGCTTCTCAAACTGGTCAAATCTCCTTTTAATCATTCTCTGAACCTCACCTTGGTCCTGACATCTGGCAGGCATCTGTATTTTATCACAACTTGAGGAGCAATCATCTATAGCTTACTCAAGACTTACAGAAATCTCTTACTTAATGTCAACATAATACATTTAAATTACCTGCAGAGTAGTTAGTTGTTTTTGTTACGGATTCTTGAGCTTCAGATATAGCCTTCAAAATTAGATTCTTGTTAGCTTGTTTGGAAGGTGGAAGTGAAGGTCTAAAAAAGTTAAGAAAGGTATACTGATTAAATTTTAGATTTGAGTTCTTTACATGCTAGCCATCCATTATACCTTTACTACAGCCTTCTCTTAGGTTTGGAACAGACTAGCTGTAGTTTTTAGGAAATGCCAACTGGATGAGAACCTTATAACCTTATAACTTTTTAAAATAATGAATTTGGATCAACCTTCCTCCCACCCATATTACAGTTTTTAATATTCTTTGCAATCTTCTCCAATTTTAGGCAACTTCTCTTTCATTAATAGAAGTGTTGCTCAAAAACCAATGGAAAAGTCTTACATGGTATTAAATTTATATTTTCATGATACCCTCTTCAAGGAACCCAGAAGACTCCACCAGGCGATGAAAAATTAATGTAGACATGTTCGGGTACCTCCGTTCAGGTTTCGCTGGCACTGACACACTGCTGGAGATGCTTCCTGTACGGGACCCACAATCATCATCTTCCTCCTCCTCTTCTCCATCATGATTGAATTTTTTTACTTTAACAACTGAACTTACCACAGGCAACTTTCTCTTCCGAAAGTTTTCTTCCTGCAATCAGATAAATTTCCACTTACCTAGTCTCAGAAAATAAAATTCTACTACAGAATACTTGCTTCTTTTCAAGAAAACGCCAAGCACATTAAGAATTCATGGGCTATTTCCCTGGTTTCTTATAAAAATACAAGTAATATCTCCAATAGCCAACCTTTAGCTAAAACAAAAACCAGTGCTTTAATTCATTTATAAACAGCAGCATATAGCACTGTTGAGGAAACCAATAAAATGGAGTTACTCAATTGTTTACTGGCAGTTGCTGTGAAGGATCTAATACTGACCTAAAATCCTCGCAAAATGATAAGGTAAGGTTAAAGCTATCTCAACTGTTAGCATCCAGGAAAGTAAACAAGATGTAAAGTATCTGTAGCCAGTTGTGGAGAGGAAAATCTGACTGATGTACTATGTTGAGCAGCACAGAAATCAGTTTAAAACAAACTTGCAGTATGTGTTTAGTTATTCCATGTACAATTTAGCATTAAGAACTGACAATTTTCAGCCTAATGAGTCAGAATTTAAAAGTATATACAAACCTCAATGCTCATCTTTTCTGAGCTGTTTCTGAAGAAGGGACTATAAGTCTCTTCTAAGCTGTTAAGCACTTCTGGTTCACACAAACGTCCTGTTTCATATATCCGGCTAGTCTGAATATCGAGTTGCTTGGCAGCATGAATACTGTTTTGCTGCTGTTGAAACTGCAACCTGTTTAAATGAGCACCACTGTCTGCATTTCGACTTGCAGGTGGTCGATAAATTTCAATAGAAGGGCGAGAAGACCCATACGTAAGTGTCACTGTAGGTTTTTTCTGAGATAAGGGATTCTCCTGCACAAAATTGAGATCTTCATCAATGAGATCATCTGGTTCTGGCTTAATATCAATCACATCTTCAGAGGGTGCTGGCTCCCTCAAAGGTTTCACTGTTGACATTAGTCGGGTTGCAGCTCCATCATCATAAGTCTGTCTGTTAAAAAGGAAAACAAAACCAAAAAGGGTGTGTTACCAATTTAGAGCAGTATCTTCAACTCTTCAAAGGATATTTAGATACATCTTAATGAAAAAGTATGGATAATCCCTTTATGTAGTCCATTAAAAACTACTTTGAAATTGCATTCTTTTTTTTAAACTTTGACTTACTACATTTTATATAAAAGGTAATCATACTTTGGACTTATCCTTCATTATTTTATTCAAAAAAACTGCTCATGACCACCTCATTTCCAAAAATTTCTGAAAACAGCAATTTAAAGACATATTAACTAATGTAAATGTCACATACACACACCCACCTGCCCACAGGTCTACACAAGACTCTTACCTGACATTAGTAGCCTTCTGCTCCTGTGAACTTGTAGAAACCCTAGATTCTCTTTTTTCAGGTCTAGTGCTAGAAACTGCAAGAGGTGGCACTGCAGCTTCATGCCTTCTCTCATCTCCTCGACTGAAACTGCTCTTGTTTGAAGGTACATTACTATCAAAGATGTTGGTATCGGAAGACTTTAGACTAGAGGGGTCTAGAAAGAAAAACACACAGTCCCTTGAAGCTATTTTTATTACTTTGAACCTTCCCCTTCTTCACCACCAATTTTAAAGCAATAAATATGTGTTCTTCCACAACATTTTTAATGGGTGAATATTATTCCATACATAGTGATATAATTATATATCTAATTTATTATTACTGGACTTTTAAATTTCAATTATAAAACACTGAAATATCCTTAAAGCTAAATCATTGCACACATCCATAATTATTTCCTTAGAATAAATTGCATACTTTCCCTTCCCTTGTTCAAATCACCTTCGAATTATATTAAGTTTATTGCTTTTAAATTCATAAAAATGTGGGCTTCCTCAAAAACTTCAAATGAACTACCATTTTCAAATTTATGGTTTTTTTCCCCAAAGCAGTATAAGTGACTTCAGAAAAACGATCATATGCTATAGCAAATTCCAAAAACACTCACACATCATCTTTATGAACCTTACCAGTTGTTACAGAACGAAGTTTATCTAATACACCATGAAGCCTAAAAGAAAAAAACCAAAAAAGTTAAAGCTTCTGTTAATCAAGAAACATTGGATTTCAACTGTCACTCTAAATTTGATGACATCTTAGATCTAGTCTTCAGATAAACACTGACAGATGGTACTGAATGGAATTTAATGGATAAATAGTATTAAAATTAAGTTTTACATTTTTTTTAAAAAGGCTGTACATGAATATTGTAGAATAATCAAAAATCTTATTTTTTCATCACTATTTTCAACACCTAGCCTCTGCAAAAATAAGGGCAATGATTATCATCTGACCACACAGCGCTGATCCACAAAGAATATCATTCTGTTTCAAAAGAACTAAAGATTCAAGGTAGATAAAAGGAGATAAAATACCATAAACGTAAAGTAACATTATTAAAATTGTTTTAAGCACAGTTTAAATTTATTTTTTATCTACTTAGATGGTTTCTGGAAGAACTTTATCCTGAGAGGTGAAAAAACTTTAAAAATAATCTCAAAATATACTATATCACTTCATTATAACTACTGTTTTCAAAACTAATGCTGTAAACAAGCCACAACCTTAATTATAATATAACCTATTTTAGTAGTTATGTACAAGGCAAAACTGTCTTACAATCCTTCCAGGAGGCCAGGCATCCTAAAAACACCAGAAATATCTCATTATAATAATGTTTCACCCAGAACCCAGTCACATGCCACTATCCCCTAGGATACAGTTATTGCAGGGCTCCAAAGAATCAGAATAGTCTGTTTGTGGCGGGTGTAAATGAACACTTAAGAAAGCAAAGTGTCAAAACAGAGACACCGTCACTTTTATCAGTACATGGTGAAGAATAAAATTTATGGCAAGATGAAAGAGTTGAATTAATGTGATTTTAAATTCAAATTCAGTTGGCAGTCTGCTTATGTAAGAAATTTGTCTAAAGCACTCCCTCAAGTTATCTGAGAAAGGATCTACTAGGTCAATGTCCCATATTACGTTACTGGGACTCAAAGTGATCCAAATGTTGAACCAAAAGTCTAGTCATAAAAAACGTACATGAAACAAAACAAGTACCTGGACCGCTGAAGCATTTAAAAAAAAAAAAAAAAAGCAGTACTCTTGATAATGGTAATTTCCCCAGTCAAAAGCACCATGATCTCTCTTCTTTTGGTAAACTCTGGGGACAAACCATAATAAGTGGGTTAGGTCACCCACACTGTAGGAGTGTATGTACCAAAACATTTAAGGAACAACCACTGCACTCAATGTTCTTCAAAAATGTGTAATATAAACCCAGAGAATTCTGTGTGGAATTTCAAGAAAGCTTCACCGGAGTTATAAAGGATACAGTTTCCCATTGGGGCCAAAATGCCTTTAAGACAAACTTTGGTTTAAAGGCAAGTTAACCAGTTTCATATCCCTCCTTATTGCCTATCTGGTCTCCCAGTCTCTTACCATTCAAATTAAGCAGGCCACTGCTCATGCAACTTTTGCTCCATCTATCAACTTGTGCTGCAACTGGTGGTTCCCAGTGAGGACCTTTATATGATCCTTCCTGCTCTGTTCTCAGCCACATCGTTACCCTCCCCCAGCTCTCACTCTACCTCAAACCTGGTACCAGAACCTGGCCTGCCTTCATAAATTAAATCTCATGCTTTTAGTCAGTATTCTCAACCAAAGGAATATGTAGTTTGAAAAAGGACACTGGAAATTAAAATACTGATTTATATTTGAACACAAAGTTGCCTATTTCAAAATTCCAGACTTCAAAAAGCTCCAAACTGGGCTTCCCTGGTGGCGCAGTGGTTGAGAGTCCGCCTGCTGATGCAGGGGACACGGGTTCGTGCCCCGGTCCGGGAAGATCCCACGTGCCGCGGAGTGGCTGGGCCCGTGAGCCATGGCCGCTGAGCCTGCGCGTCCGGAGACTGTGTTCCGCGACGGGAGAGGCCACAACAGTGAGAGGCCCGCGTACCGCAAAAAAAAAAAAAAAAGCTCCAAACTAAAAAATTGATTTGAAATTTTGTCAAAAAACCTTGCCTCCTAAGTTAGCTGACTGAAGAAAGCAATTCAGGAAGTCAACCCAGTCCAAAAAACATCTATAACTGGTTTTGGTGGAGGGAAAGGAATGATAACATGCTGAAGTTTACAAAAGAAACGTATTAACTACAGTCAACACATACTAAGGACTTGTTATGGGCCAGGCACAGCTGTGAGCACATTACATGTATTAGCTATTTAATTTTCACAACCACCCTATAAAGGTGATTTACGATACCCATTTTGCAGATGGAGAAACCAAGGAAAGAGGCAGATCCAGGATTCAACCTTGGCAGTCTGGCTCCAGAGGCTGTGCTCTCAACACTCACAACCTGCCTCACAACACTGAATCTGACTCTCCTCTCAAGAACCTCTTTTCAGACAGAACACCTACTCTTGACTTGAGCCAAACTTTGGTCTGAGGGGTAAATATTCAGAAACATACCATACGGTGAATCGAATTGTGTTGTTCCCTAGAAACAGGGACAGGTCCTCTGTCATTTGGTCCTGACTTTTCTTGTTGGCCACCATCACCATAATGTAATCAGGAAGTTCTTCATCTATTTAAAAGGAAAAGTATATAAAAACTTTTTATGCTTTCCTTAATATTTTCTTCTACTTTTGAAGCTGATGTGCTTGAAAATATAGATGTAGTTCTAAGAATGTCAGCTCTAGTGGAATTACGCTGGACAAAAAGTATAGCTTTCTTTCTCTTTATTCCATAAGTATTTCAATTACTAGAAGAACAGGAACTAGGAGTAACTAATAAATATTTACATAACTAGATATTCTGAATTACGGTATCAAACTTGAGAGTGCATTCATTTCCTTTAATCTTTTTTAATAATGCTCATTAACTTCAGAAAAGCTTCCAGAAAGCATACTGGACATTTCTCAAGAATAATACTGAGTTTTGTTCAGTTTTGTGCGTGTTTGTTTCAAAATGACACTCATTTCTCAAGGAACACCTTTATCCTTGGTAAAGGCAGATTTTAATTAGGGTAACAAACTTGCAGCAACATCAAATAAACTAAAACCACCCCAAAATTATACATCATTTAAAAAATTTAATCTTAAGATTAGTTAAATGATTTCTACTCAACTCACTGTTTCATTCTTATACCCTCCTAACAGTGAATTATGAGGGTGAGGTCTAGGACCAAAAACAAACAAAAAAACCCCAAAGCAAAAGCAAAAGCTATTTATCAGGAACTTTGATCCCTACCAAAAAAAATTCCTTTAGATTCTTTAATACCTTAAATATTCACAACATTTCTATGTAGGCAGAAAGGTTCATTTCAGAACTACTATCAGACATTTGTTTCAAGAAGAAATATCAAAAATCCAGTTCAAGAAAAGCACAAATACACTAAAGCCCTATCTACAAATGGAAACAGAGAAATCAGAATACTTGCTAGAAGCATGCAATTCAATGTGAGGAGATAAAAGAACAAGTAGCCAGTCATTTGTTATTTTCTTTGTAAAGTATCAAAAGGCTCCACTGCTTTCTGGCAACTTTAGTAAATAAGCCTCACAGCTTATTTACACAAAGTGTCCCTACCATGGGCTGCCATTGGTAACCCAGGAAAGGAAAACAAAGTTGGGGTGCTTTGGCAGTCTTGACAGTTTTTCTCCCTCATAATGTCAGTAATGAAAACAAATAGGCTGTGCTTTCTGACACTATATATTAGTTTGCATTTTATAAAATTTTATGTAAATGAGGTCAGCAGTTGCTCTGGTACAGGGTGGGGACAAGGACAGACGGTAGGGAAGGATACAAAAGAGCCCCAGGAAAACCCAAAAGGAAACTTTTGGAAGTGATGGATATGTTCATTAGCTTGATTATGGTGTATACATATCAAGACATAGCAAACTGTAAATAGGTGGAGTTTATAACAATTATATTTCAACAAGGCTGTTAGAAATTCTAACATCGTTCTCTCAGTAGACACAAAATGAGAAATAAGAATCTAATGAAAACTAACGTGTTTCTGGGACTTCCTTGGCAGTCCAGTGGTTAGGACTCGGTGCTTCAATCCCTGGTTGGGAACTAAGATCCCGCAAGCCTTGTGGCACGGCCAAAAAATAAATAAAATAAAGTGTTCATGATACATTCCTACAGAATTCTAATAGCATTCTCAAGTTCATCTGAAATCTATGTACTGAAAAACAGTAAAATGTTGACGGTTCCTGCAAGTTCATACTTCCTAAAATGTGAATTTAAGACTGCTCTGAATTATAACTGCCATCTCACTAAAGTACTCCATTTTAAACAAACACAAATGAAGCCGTATCAACTCTTAACAAACAGCTGCTCATCTTTATATCCCACTCAATGCCTTGAAAATAGATATTCAAATATTTACTAAAGAATTGTTTCCATAAAAAGGTTTCCAGTACTTCAGCACAAAGAAAGGGATTAGAAAGTCACTCTTTTCAGAAGGACAATGATGCCTATACATTCAAATAATTAGGTAGCTAACTGTAAACAAATAATGTATATTTCAAATAGTCTAATGGTGATCCCTGTTTACCCACTTAATCAACATTTATGAAAATATCTGGTGCTCTGCTAGGCCACTGAGACACAACCAGTATGAAGTCTCTGCCCTCAAGAAACTTCCAGTCAAGAAGTAGAGGCAAACAAGTTGAGAAGCTGTGCTAATATGTTAACAGCTGGGACAGATGAGTTCAAGAGGAGCATACGGGAGTGACTCCTATCCTTCTGTTCACTCACCAAGTTTCTATTATGAAGCAACCATAATAGAAACATCAACGACCCAGAAGACCTGAGTTCTTGGGTCTTAAATCTGCTGCTGACCAGCTGTATTTAGCCCTCCCAAGACTCCATTTCTTTATTTGTAAAAAAGTAAATTACCTGCCATCCCCACTCCAGCATTGTGTTCAGGTACAAATAGAACTCTATGAAAATATTTTGAAAACTATAAAATACATGATATCTTTACTACAATTACACTTCCCATTGGACTTCGTCAAGCTTGTAACCAGGTTTTTAATATTAATAGGCTCAAAATTCTTGGTTTGAGGTTTCTGATAAATGATAGGAATCATCAGATTGAATTTAGACCCAAGTAATATGTGTTTATGTTTTCATGTGCTAGAATTACTAAAGTTCTCACTGTAGGTTTTCTGTGGATTTCTTTTTGACCCAAAACAAGTTCTTGGCACAAAGCTGGCATCCATTAAATGTTGAATGAATAAAAGAATAAACAATCCTGGTTCAGCTTCATCTTTAACCTGTGAGCCTCAATTTTCTTATCTGTTAGTCTCACAACAATCCTGACAACAAATAATTAGTATGTGGCAAACTACCATCTGGTCTCAGGCCCCCCTTTACACTACTGAAAATTACTGATGATCCCAAACAGCTTTTATTCATGTGCGTATAGCTACTGATATTTACCATACTAGAAACTGCAACTCAGAATTTTTAGATTTCTTAATTCGTTTAAAATAATACACCTATGCCATAAACAATAAACCTGTTTTATGTTGTTCTAAAAAAAGAATGTGAAGAAAATCTGGTCTCACACAGGTATGCAACGGGAAAAGGGGTATTTTAGTACCCTTTTCAGATAATGTGGATATTCTCCTGTGATACTACACCAAAACTCAACGAGTGGTAGTTTCTTGAAGGTAAGCAACAATACTGAATCTAAAAACTGTATCAATGACCTTTTTGTACTCTGTTACATGAAAATCCATTGATCCATCCTGCACTTTTAATGGATCTTTCTTATCCCTGTACAGTTTAAAAATATTCATGCATTGGTCATTTGAAAAATTACTGGTTCACTGAGCTAAACAAACCACTGGCATACGGATACATTTCATTACACAGTATAGAAGAACCATTTGCTAATATCACCACGCTGTCAAATTTATGGAGGAAGACAAATTTTCCAAAATTCTGATTTTCATTTGAAAGCTCAACTTTGTCACTGGCAACAAACTTTACTAGTTCTTTACCTTTGCTCACTTTCAGGAAAATGTCTGCCAAAAATCCAAATTATGTAACTAGCCCGTTAGCCTTTCTTAGAAGTTAAAAATGATGTTCCAAAGGGTAAAAGGGGGGAGGGGGATGGATAAATTAGGAGTATGTGATTAACAGATAAATTACCATAATAAAACAGATATGCAACAAGGACTTACTGTATAGCAAAAGGAACTGTATTCAATATTTTTTAATAGCTTATAACGGAAAACAATCTGAAAAAAGTACATATATATGTAAAACTGAATCACTTTGCTGTACACTTAAAACTAACACAATATTGTAAATCAACTAAACTTTAAAAAATAGTTCCAAAAAAAACAAAAGAAAAAAAATTCCATGAAAAAGGTGGCTAGGTCAGTTCTCAACTCAATCACACAAATTCTTTGCCTTAAGACAACCCATCATGCTTCAATATGGCAGAAGTACTATGAGTACTTCCTATTTCCTAACACCACATATTAAAAAGATGTAGTCAGGGCCAGGGTTTAAAAAAATATTTTACTTCATCACTTACATTCATAAATGAAACTGGCCTCTTTTTTTTTTTTTCTTTGTAATTGCAAGTGGAAGGGTGGTGAAGAATACGATAATTTCTTGTAAAGTTTGGTGTGAGATACTGATTCGGGCTAAGGTACCAGCAGTTTTACTCACCACTTTTGCACAGTCCAAATGTCAGCACGGTGAAAATGGCAAATACCCTGTCAGTATTAATATGAAAATAGTTTTGACTTCAGAGACCCTTGGGGTCTCCCACACCTGGAGAACCACTATCATAAGTGATAGCTATTATTTTTACAGGAGGCACCAGCTTTGGAGCCAAACAGACGCAGGTCTCAATCCATAAAACCTTGCTCAAGCCAAGCACCCAAAGCCTGTTTCCCTGCTTGTACAACTGGGGATATTACCACTTACCTTCCAGTGTTCTCCTGGGGATTATCGTGACCTAATGTATATACGACAATAATTAAGCACAGTGCCTGGCCCAGAGTAAACACTCAAGTTATAATTTATAAAAAAATAAAAAGAAAAAAGACACATTACCATCGGGAGGTAAGAAAAAAAGGGGCAGGAAAAATAAAGAGATCTGAAAATAAAACTCACTGAACCACGAGAGAGGTAAATGCCAGACAGCATCATTCACATGCAAAATAATAATTCTGAAAAATGAAGTTCAAGAGGAAAGGAAAGAAAATAGGAAAAACAACAGAAATCAGACAAATATTAAGGAAAATATGACAGAGCCTCAACAGAGGAAGCTAAACGATTTCAAAACACCCTATTAGAAGGGGATCTGGGAAAAAAAACAATGTTGCATATAAAGCTTTCAATGGAAAGATAGTACGGAAAAGAAGTAACCAGGGAGTATCAGATTCGAAGGTAAAAGGGCGTCTCTCCAAAGTCAAAGGCATGATAGGAAAAATGCATTCCTAAAATTAAATTCGCTGCAAATTCTAAAGTCTATTAGGCTAACAACAGAAGACTTACCAACGTAAGCTCCTAGTTCTTGCAATTTCCCCTTAATGGCACTCTGAGGGAAGAAAAAAACCATCGTGCGCGTGAGAAAGGCGGCCCTGGGAAAACAGACCGACTGCAGCGCAGAGGCAACTTCGCGAGCGCGCACACCTCCTGCCCCCCGGGCGCCCGAGTGGGGGTGGGGAGACGCCTCGGGCCCCCCAGTCCCACCCCGGAACCCCTCCTCCGCTGCGCCCCCCCGCGGCGCCCCCTCCAGCTCCCCGCGCGGCTCTCGCCGGGACCCCAACGCCTCCCTCAGATTCCCGGCGGCTCCTTCTTCAGCCGCGAGCCCGCTCTCTGAGGCCGCGGCTGCGCCCAGGCCCGAGGCGGCCTGGCCGAGGAGCCGCTGCTCGCCGACCCCGCGGCCAGTCAAAAGCGTCGGCGACGAGCAGGCCGCGGCGTCCAGGCCGGGCCCCACACCCCCCGTTACTCCTGACAACCGCGCGCCCGCCCGCCCGCCGAGGCCCGGCTTCCCGCCCCCGCCCGACGCGGGCCTCACCCGGATCTTGCGGCTGATCTCGGTGCCGATCTCCATGGCTCCGGGGCCGGCGGTGGGCTCAGCACCGCGAAGGGTTCCGCTTACTGGGAGCCGGAGTCCAGCTGCCAGCCCGCAGCCTCACCGCCTCCACCACCGCCGCTCCCGGCCGCGCGCTCTGCGTGACCCGCCCCCACCGGCTCGAGCCAAGTCGAGCGCGCCTGCGCCTAAGCCTGCGCCTGCGCGCACTCGGGCCCGGGGAGCCGGCACTCTGGCGACCTCTACTGGCCGGGAGGAGAGCCGCGGTAAAACCTTAGAATCAAAGTAAGCGTAGAGAGAGGACTCCCCTCTCCCCATATCTGCTAATTCCTGAAGTGGTATCATTAGTTATTAATTGCTGCATAACAAATTACCGCACACATTTACCATCTTGTGGTTTCCATGGGTCTGGAATCTGAACACAGCTTAGCTGGATTCTCCGCTCAGGGTCTCATAAAGCTGCAGTTGAGGTGTCAGGAAGGCTGTGTTCTAGTCTGGAGGCTTCACCGAGGAAGAAGCCACCTTCAAGCTCATTTAGGTTGTAAGCGGAATTAATCTCCTTGCAGCTTTATGAGTGAGGGCCTCAGCTTTCTCCCGGCTGTTGTCTGGAGGCCACCCTCAGGTCAGAGATGTTGCCCACACTTCCTTGCCGAGGGCTTCACCAACATGGCTGCTCACTACATCAAGCCCGGGAAGAGAGGATCCCAGCCCAGTCCTTCTTTTAAAGGCTTTCATTTGATTAAGCCAGGGCCTCCCAGGGCCTGACCCCCAAATCAACTGATTTAGGGTCTTAATTACAAAATTAGATTGCAAAATCTTTCATCCGTGCATATTCATTAGCTGCAAGCAAATCACAGGTGCTGCCTGCACTCAAGGGGAGGGGATTACAAAGGGTGTAAACAGCAGCGGCAGAAATCTTGAGGCTACCTAGGGTCTGTCGGCCACACGGTCCTTCATCTCATAGAATCCTTTTTTTCTTCGGAATTACTATAACGTCTATGTGGGAGCTACTAGTATGACACTATCCTTTCTGTAATGTTCATCTCATTTGCGTGTATGTGTGTGTGCACATGTGCGTTTGTTCTCTCTAACAAAATTATAAACTCCTTGTAGGTCTGTATTTCTCCAGAATTTCTTTTGGGACGCTAGACACATAGTAAGCACTTATTAAATATTTGAAGGATAAAATTAATTAATGACCTACATTACAAAAGCATTCCTCACGGATAAATCCAATGATCATGCACTCATTCAACATTGATGAGAGGCAGCAGAGCAGAGTGACTGAGAACAGGGACCCTGGAGCCAGACTGTCTGGGTTTGAATCCCAGCTCTGCTACCCTCTCTGAGACCTTAGGCAAGTTGCTTATCCCCTCTACCTTAGTTTCCTCATCTGTGACATAAATATGATAGCAGTTTCTCCTTCATAGAGTTATTATGAGGATGAGGTAAGTTCATAGTTGGGAAGTATTTTGAACTGTGCTTGGCTCATTGCAGTACTGTGGTTGTTGATTAAAAATTAAATGCCTACCCTGAGTCAGATGCTCTGCTACGAGCCAGAGCACAAAGATGAGTGAGACTGAGTTCCTGCATTAACAACATTCACAATCCAAAAGACAGGCACCTTATTTCTATCTCTTTACCCACCATTTCAGAACTAAGAATGCAAACACATGTTTTGCCATTACTGCATACAAAATCCTTAGTCAATATTTAGATAATAGTGAAAGAACATTTTATGAAAAATAGAGAATGTTTTCATTAAAATGTATTCAGAATAGGTAAAACTTTTTTTTTTAAATGTATTCAAGAAAGAGTCAACTTTCAAGACAATCCATTTAAAACTGCAGGAGACTCGCAGGCTGCTTAAGAACTTGCATATTTAGATCTCAGGAGTGTGTCTGGATCACAGAGGGGATGACCCCACTAAACCGATGGTGTTCAGTGGTCTGACATTGTTACAGGTGCTTCCCTGTAAGATGCATCTTCATAAACCACATTGCATCCAGAGGAAGATGATCATAATGATGCCTGAAAGAAACCATTAAAGGGACTAGTGGTATTCAACTTGAAAAAGACTAAGCAGGACAATGAGAATTATTTTCCGGCGTGGAAGTTCTCTCCAGTTCAGGAGGAATGACATATTTTGCTCTAGGAGACAATGAGGACTAGATTTCAATGAATCCCAGTTGAGGGCTCTGGGCTGTTTTTCAAAGAGAGAAGATTACTAAAAAGAGCATTGGTTTTGAAGTCAAAGAGGTCGAGTACTAACCCCAATTGCATGGAGTCCGTTGTCTTCTAACACTGGCCCCCTAGCATCTCCAGCCTCCTCTCAGGGCAGCATTCCAACTGGGTGCTGCACATCATTTGCAAGTGTCGGGGGAGAGGAGGGCAGAAGAGAGGTGTTTGGGGGTGTCCTTCAGCCTGGAATGCTTTTCTCTTTTTTTCTTTGAATGCCTAATGAACTTTTTATTTGTCCTTCCAGACACAGCCAGAAGCTGATCATAGTGATAAACTGAATATCACTCCACTTAGAATATCTACCCATTAAGTGTATTTGCCTACTAGAATTATATACTCACCTGTTCCTCACATGGTGAGTCTTTGAGAACAGGGCCATACATCTTATTTATCTTTCTCTTTGCAGCATTTGGCTTCCAAGAGATGAGGTTTGAATAGACAAGTTTTTTCATTAGTGAATATCTCATGGCATGTCTACCCTTGGATCAAAAGCCCTTAAGTGTTGGGAATTCCAGTCACAGCAATTGCTTTTGCTATGGAAGCTGACATACTTTTCTTCATTTTCTTGTCCATTGAACAAATATATTGCCAGCATCATCATGGTAATTTATATAGTGAGAGATAGTGGGTACTCACCAAATATCAAAGCAGATTAATTTCTTAACCCCTAAGGAAGTATCAGTCAGTGTACCACCAAAACCACAATTTCTTTCCCTTTATTGAACATCTTTTCACTGTAGAAATTTTTAAATTTTTACTTTGTTTTAAAGAGAATTACCTTCACAGGAAGAAGAATGTATATCACTTCTGGGTAGCAAGAGGAGGTAAAAATACAGACAGATATGTAATTGCTTATTCATCTACACACTCTCTGTAGACGGGTACATAGTATTATGGTAACACCAGTTACCCCCAGGAGGAGTGCAGGAAAGTAAGAAGGAGACTTTTCCTTGCACCGTTTTGTACCTTTTGGGGTTGAATCATATAAATTATCTCACTTCCTTCCATACAAACAGAAGCCAATAATAATTTCATGCCGAACACTTTGAAGCCTTTGTTCAAGTGGCTTGTCACGGGGCTGTTACTGTCAAATTAACATGGTTGCAGGAAAATAGAGCTTAAGGACTTGGTCAGCAAGTGGCACTTGTGGACCGTGAGGGAGGAAGTTCAGCTCAGTGTATAACATCGCTTGGGTTTTACAATCATTTTCTATTTTTAAAATTCTTTTATTTTCTTCCCGATTCAATTAACAAGTTTTTATTTAGTGCCTACCCTCTGCCCAGTAGTGTCCTAGGAATTCTA
Source organism: Aethalodelphis obliquidens (assembly GCF_003676395.1). Lineage (NCBI taxonomy): Eukaryota > Metazoa > Chordata > Mammalia > Artiodactyla > Delphinidae > Aethalodelphis > Aethalodelphis obliquidens. The sequence goes on along the minus strand of NW_020837965.1, from coordinate 13,513,126 downwards.
GGAGATATAAAAGAAGCCTACATGAAACAGTTTTTAACGTTCTTGCCAAGTGTGGGGATCACTGTGGAATGGGGTGGCTAGCAAGTTGTGCTGGAAGCAGAGCCTTGAATTGAGGCTTGGAGAGCAACAGAAGGCTTAGACAAAGGGAAGGGGGTGGTGGAGGTGCTCTGGGCCAGGAGAAACGGTTTGATGGGGGCAGTAGGGGAGAAGAGAGGAATAAGGATGGTCATAAGAGGCTGAGGCCGATTTAGAAAGGCCCTAAAAGGTCAGGCAGAACAGCTTAGCCTTAGGGGTCCATTGGGAGTGATAAACCTCAAGAAGACGTAAGCCTGGTATTCACATGGAAAGAAGAGAGAGCACAAACCAGAGGCATGGAGACCGCCCTTGTTGCAGTAAGTCAGATGTAAAATGATGAGGGATGAAGGTTTGGATTAGAATGGGGGGGGAGGGGGGCATTCAGGAACAGAGAGGAAAGAAAGCATTCATGAGGTGTTTCAAAGGAGGAAGTGGCAGGCCTTGATGTTAGGCTGGAGATGGAGAAGACTCACACGTAATTTCAGTTTTTCTATATTGGGAAACCAGAGAGCCACTCATTTTCTCTTTTCTTCGCACACGAATTGACCCCCTCATGGTGTCCAGTTGAAATTCAATTATAAGCAGAATTGATTGATTTTCTTCCATATAGAAACACATGTAATCCTATTTGCCTTGAGCTCCATTACCCAAGCTGAGTCCTGCCTAGGGTTTGTTCTTCCATCGCACTCCTACTTCCGGGATGGCGCTTTCCACTTAGGCCTTGTTTGTCATGCGTATGTGCGGTGTGTAGGTTTATTACCCACTAGACTAGAAGTCCTTTGTGAGCAGGGACCATGAGTAAGTACTCACTAAGTGTCTGTTAACTGTTGAAGAAAATGAGATCTAAATGAAATGTAACATAAGAAAGCTTTCCAGAAACATATTTTTTTAAAAAATCATTTAAATAAAATTTACATAATAAAAATTTCTCTGCTCCAATCACTCAAACCATATGCCAGGGAAAGGCGAAACACCCTATTGTGATGGTGTTAGGGACACAATTTTATTCCTTGGCTTAAGTGTTGCCATGCAGTAATAAAAATAATAATGCAGTGTAATAATACCATGTAATAATAAAAATTGCTAATAGGGCTTAGAATGAAACATTTCACACAAGTTACTGGATAGTGATTATTATTATTATTATTTTCGGTATGTGGGCTTCTCACTGCTGCGGCCTCTCCCGCCGCGGAGCAGAGGCCCTGGACGCACAGGCCCAACGGCCATGGCTCACGGGCCCAGCCGCTCCGCGCCATGCGTGATCCTCCCGGACCAGGGCACGAACCCGCGTCCCCTGCACCGGCAGGCGGACCCCCAACCACTGCGCCACCAGGGAAGCCCAGATAGTGATGATTATTATTATCATTTTACAGGAGATGAGCAGGCACAGAAAGGTTAAGAAACTCGCACACGGCGATCCAGCTAAGTAAGCGTTGGCGCTGAGATTTGAACCCAGACAATTTTGACTCTGGAGTTCCCCATCCTTAAGAGCTTTACTTTGTACTGCATTAAGCACACAGCTCTTTTGAAGACCTACAGGTTATTTGAGGCATAACCTTTTTCAGGGGAAGGGGACTTTGGCACCCTGTACTACCAATCAGTGTTTTTCCTTTTTTTATGGGCTATATCCTTAGACGTAAGCATGGGAGGAAGAAATTGAATGTTTGAACTGTTTTCAGAAATGTATAAGAGTAAACGAACAACTCCAGCAATAATAGAATTTTACAGAACACCTAAGAACAACACGGGAATAAAACCCTTTACATGGCACCGAAATAATATCCCCCTCCTCTCATTTTTATTAAAAGCCTTGCTTTATTTGGAAACTCTTAAAATAAGTGGTCATAGGATTAAAAAAAGCCGCGGCGCGCCCCCTCCCCTGCGGCCGGGCGCAGCTGTCCGCGCCTCCCCCGTCCGCATTCCAACTCTCTGAGGTCACGGGCAGCCACCGCCTCCCCGGATCCGCCCGCACGGCCCAGGGGGAGGGACGCCCGGCCCCGGCCGCTCCGCTGCTCCGGCCGCGCGTCCTGTGCCTGTCCGCCCGCCTTCCTGCTGCCCCGGCCCCCGGCCGGTTTCTTTGTGCGGCGCTGCCGGCCGGCGCGTCCCTTCTCCGGGCCTCTCCCCTCGCCGCGGCCGCCGCGGGACCCTGCGCGGGGGAATGCTCTGCGGGCCGAGTTCGGGGAGACAGGAAGTGAGGCGTGCGAGCCCCATGAGCGCGCCGCGGCGCGGGCTGGCGTGCGGGCGCGGCTGCGGCGGCCGCGCGGCGGGGCCCTGGGAGGCGGGCCGCTGAACTAGGCGCGCGGCCCCGAGGATGCGGGAGCGGGAGCAGGTGAGGGCGCGGGGCCCGGGCCGGCGGGCGGCGGGGGGGCGGGCGGGCGGGCGGGCGCGGGGCCGAGCGCTGGCGTGTGTCCGCGAGCCGGGACCCCGGAGCGCGTCGGCCGGCCCCGGAGTCCTGGAGGATGGGTCCCAGCTCCCAGACCTAAGGCAGGAGCGTAACAAAGAAAAAAGTCTTCTTTTCCAGGTTCTCTCTGATCTACTTGAGTAATTTCTAAAGGGGTCTTGAACTTGTATTCTGAACTCCTCGGCTGATTGTAGCGGCTTAATTCTGGATCAGAGTTTTAAACGTTTTAGGCATATTTGTGCCTCTTAGAATATTAAGTGCGAGATTTGCTAGGTAACTTTGGCGAGAAGGCGAGTAGGGAAGGACTGTTTCGTGGTGATGACTTGTTTTGGTTTTGGAGTAAAGATTGTTTACTCTGGAAAAAAGAATTCTTGGGTCTGCAAATTCCGACTTGTGATTTCTGCAAATCCTGATTAGATTGGCCGCTCTTGGCATGCCCGTCTTAATTTTCTTTTTTTGCTGAGAAAGCCTTATAATAATATGCTCGCAAACACGTTCAAAACACTCCGTGTGCTCCAGGTGACAAGCGCTGTATGCCTAATGGTTGCTGACAGATTTTTTTTTTTTTCCTTCGGTACGCGGGCCTCTCACTGTTGTGGCCTCTCCCATTGCGGAGCACACGCGCCGGACGCTCAGGCTCAGCGGCCATGGCTCACGGGCTCAGCCGCTCCGCGGCATGTGGGATTTTCCCGGACCAGGGCACGAACCCGTGTCCCCTGTATCGGCAGGCGGACTCTCAACCACTGCGCCACCAGGGAAGCCCCAGATTTTTTTTTTTAAGTTTGGGATATGATAGATTTTTACTCTGAAAGTAGTTGTCTGCTGTTCCTAGCACATTTTATTCTCGAGTTCTACGCATAAATGTTTTGTTCAGGAGAAACATGCGTTTGATTTAATGCTATAGATCTATATATTATTCTAAAAATGTCATATACTCATTTAGTGATTGTTTTATTTGAAAGCATCATTAGCAGAATTACGTGTAGTGAGGACTTTAGCAACAAGGCGGGAAACTACAGGATTCAGAATTAAACTGTATTTGAGGAACTTCTGAAAGGTGATGTAAAAACATTAAAATGAATTCACAAATATCTCGGACTGCCTTTTGAAACCTTGAACAGAATTTAATATATACCTGTTTTTTATTTCATAACAAAGTGATTTTGTAGAGAAACAAAATATCTCCTAGTATTTTCCTTCAAAAGCTAATTATGAATTTTCTGTTTACTTTAGTAGTTAGATACGTTAGAATTCCAGATCCAACTACCTTTCAAATTGTTTCATATTATTTTACACCCGAAATAGACATCCCCCCAAAGCATCTTAAATTTCTACGCCTCTATCCAAACATTCATAACTTTATGACATCATTTGGTAGCAAATACTGCACATAACTGAAAATTAAATGTGTCAATTGTTAATTTTGTAAATTATTAAGCAGAACATTATTTTTACACGTCTTAATAAACAAAAAGCAAGCTATTCTTATGGATAGATCTTGGGGAAAAAATGCATCTGATACACACACACACCCTTCAGCTTTTTCAATTACATTATAACATCTACCAAAATAAAAAAGAGAAAACATTGGCTTTTCTTTATCCTTGATGCAGTAAAACATTTCACACTCAGGGACAACTGAAAGTTTTACTCTGTTTGCTTCATCAGAGCTTAAGTTAATGATTAAGTTATATAGTGTAGTACCTACTGCCTACAAGGCATAGTTTTATATAGTGTAGTATCTACTGCCTTCAAGGCAGTGAAGAGAATACCATATTTGAACACCCCCAATGCAAATTTTCATCTTTCCTCTGTACTTAATCTGTCCTCTTTCCAGTTATCACAATTTCTATGTAAAATTTAAATTCACCATCTAATCACTTGAAAGGGTATTTAGTATATATATGTATATATAATCTTTTAAAATTTATACAGACACTCATAACTTATCAGGCAATTTTCTAGTTGAAAGCTTATTATTTAAAGTTCTCATTTCTTGATTTTTTTTTCTTTCATTTTGCCTCAGCTATCTATTTGGTTTATACCCTGACATAGAAAAGAGCATTGAAAACTGCAGGTGGAGCCCATGTCTTTTCGTAATATCTATTTTCTATTCCCCCCTTTAGTATGGTGCTTTTACCTTACAAAGGTACACAACAAATGTTAACACAATTCTTTATGTAGTTCTAGTTTTCTTTTTTTCCTCTGGCCTTCTTCCTCTATTCCTGGTTTTTAACTTTTATTTTTCTTACTATCTGGAGATAACCAGAGCTCAAAACCAAAACAAAATCCAAAAAACAAACAGAAAATCGTGGTTGGGTCCTTATTAGAGATACAGCCATGTATGTAATTATAGCATGCTTGTAATCTCCTTAAGAGCAAAGACGGCTTATTAGGACTCGTCTTAGATTTCTCTAAAGGGCCACTACACTGCCTTGTACTCAGAGACGCAATACACTTTTGTGGAATGGAATTATAAAATGTTAAGTTTGGCAAAGCCTAGTGTAATAGCTAAACTATATACTCTAGTTCTGCCACCCCCCAGCCCTGAGTGCCCATCACCTCTGGGGCTGACACGCAGTAGAAAAAGCAGAAAAGAGCAGAGGACTGGGAATGAGGAATCTGGGATCGGTTCCCAACTCAGCCCGTCCTAGTGTGAGGCTGAGAAAGCCGCTTCTCCCGAGGCCTGTGTTCTGTGTCCGCCAGATGAGAGGGTTGGGGGCTGCCCTTGCCCCTCCGCGCGGTTCCCGGCCCAAGTTCAGGGTAACCAGCCGCGGCCGAGCCTTGCCAAACGATTCATCCTCGGGGGAAGCCTCTGTTCAGAAGATAACGGAGAGTGGGAACCGTCCCGGGATTCTGGAACTATCTGGGATTTTGTCGACTCGTTTAGGGGAACAAAAATCCAGCCAATGTAAAAGTTCCAAGCTGCCGCTCAAGGCCAGTTTGCTTCAGCCCAGGAGGTACCACCAACGGGTGTTGTTTAGAAAGTTTTAAGTCGCGTATTTTGGCGGAGGTCCTGAAGCTCCAAATCGGGATTCAAATGGACCCCACCCAAACCTCTCCCTCGCCTCTAGGTCTCTAGCCGGGTCCTTTAAGTGTTCCCTCCGGCATCAGCGGGAGCCTGTACTCTCCTAGAGCATCCGTCCGGAAACGCGGTCGCAGGCGGAGGGTTCCGGAGCCTCTGCGGCTGTGGGTTGCTCGGGCAACGCCGCCTGCTTTTCCGTGGGGGGGGGGGGGGGGAGGACGAGGGAGGAGCCGGAGCTATCCCTAGTCTTCTTGGCCTCACGGGCTTGTTGAGCAGCGTCCTCTCCGCATTAACTCGGGAGGGCGTTTAAGGGCCTTGCCCCCCTCCTCTTCTGGGCTGCGGCTCCGCTTAGGTGAAGGCGCACCGCCTCTTTAGGCGTCCCCATCCGGAAAGGGGCCGGGGCCGGGACCAGGGCCACGCTTTTCAGAACTTCCACGCGTCTGGTAGTAATCCGATAACAAGCATTTGTAGGGTCTTTTATAATTTGTTTATAAATAAATCGATTTTGTGACGTAAATATTTATAAACCAGAGTTCTACAAATGCTTGTTAAGTGTTCACCTCGTTTGAACCTCACAGCTGCCCTGTGTTACAGGGGATTATTCCATTCGGGTTCAGGGTTAATTTGCCTAATTGGGATTGAGACTTGAACGTAGCTCTTTTGGAGGTTTTTTGCAATTATCTCACTTAAGGACTAAAGAACCCTAACATTTGGAGTATCGGGGAGCCAAAAAGAGTTAACTATGAAAAAACAAAACTTATGTAAAATAGAAAGAGGACCGGTAATGCTAGCTACTAAATTTGGCGTTATAGTAGTGTCAGCCATTATCTCATTTAATCCTGAAGTTAGCCACACGTTGTCACTACTATCTGTGGGATTGAGTGAGGGGTGGAATCTGACCCAGGGCGTAACACAGCTCTGATGATAAACTTCCCTACTGCCTCCCAGATCCTGCTAATGCCTTAATTTTTCCAGAAGAGAGGGAAAGCTTAGATACAGCTTTATTAATTTTTATTTTTGAAAACAAAGCCCAGATTTGCTATTGCCTATGTAACCGGTGTTCCTCTTTCCCCAGCACTGGCGTGGGTGCTCCCATCACCTGGTCTTTGGAGACTCAGTTGCTTTTTAATGGCGGCAGCAGCTGCTGGGTGAGCAGCCGGAGACTGTACAGTACTCCTCCCTTCAGGACAGGATTGCTTTCTCTCGCCATTACTACCACTGGATTGGTGGCGGTGCTTTTCCCTTTTCACCCCTCCAACTCTTGAAGGGAGAAGAAGATGCCACTGCCATTTGGATTGAAACTAAAACGCACCCGGCGCTACACGGTATCCAGCAAGAGCTGCCTGGTTGCCCGGATCCAGCTGCTCAACAATGAGTTTGTAGAGTTCACGCTGTCCGTGGAGAGCACTGGCCAGGAGAGCCTAGAGGCTGTGGCCCAGAGACTGGAGCTTCGGGAGGTAAGCCCCGGAAAAGGCTGCAGGCTTCTCTGGGCGGGCTTTGTTCCTTACTTCCCAGCTACTATCGTGCGCGCTGTCTTCTCAAAGTATGAGCCTGTAAGCCCTTCTCCCCACCAGGAAGGAATAATACAGAGCAAAGAGGTCTTTCCTTGGGTGTGCCCCGTAAGAGAATTACCAATGCCTGAGTTTTGAAAATGTTTATATGTTCCCCCAAAATGTTATCCAGAATGAGATAGGAATGCATTTTGGAATCTGAGTGAAGAAGCCATCTTGGAAATGGATCCTTTCAGCGCCCCCCCCGCAGCCATCCAGCTGGCACTCAGCCAAGTCATTCCCAAATTCCTGACCCACAGAATTGTGAGCAAAATAAAATGGTTGTTTGAAGCCACGTTAAAAAAAAAAAAAGGAATGCATTTTGGATTATCCAAGTAGTTCTGGTCTTCTGGTGTAATGCCACATGGGTTGTCCTGATCTAGTACAGTTTACTGACTTCATTCATTCATTCAACATTCATTGATTGTTTTGCACAGGCCAAGCCAAAATTCGAGAGACATATTGCCCCGGTTTGAATTCTGGTTTCTTCATCAATTAGTTGTTTAACATTACGTGAGTTATGTGACCTGTCTGAGCTCTGGTTCCTTCATCTTAACCATGGGATAACAGTGGTGCCTGTGGTTGTGATTTAATGTGCATGTAAAGCCATAGCTCTAATAACTATAGTCTGTTACAGTAATCATAGGGAAGTTTGCCCTGGAAAACCCCTAATCCAGTCTGTAGGAAGTTGTGAAGTCCTCAAGTATCCATACAGTGTCTTAAATTCAAAATGCTGTGTAAGGCCTGTGAAGAAAAGAGCTCTAATTAAACCCAGGTCCCTTCCAGTCTTTGGCTGCCTGGTTCTGGGGTAAGAGAAAGATGAAAAAACGGGTTATTTCACTTAAATGCCTATGTTGTAGCCTTGACTGAAAATCCTGCTAATGGTGTAGTTCATAAAAAGTCAGGAATAGATAAGCTGTGCCCCTGGTGAACATCCGTTCATTTGATCAGTCTTTATTAAAGACTTATTAATTGCCAAGCTCATACGTACTAGGAGCTCATCCTACTGTTGATACCAGTAAGAAAGCAGGCGTGATGCATGCGATGATGGGGGAAGTAGAGGGTGCTATAGACAGCAGGGAGAGGCAGCAAAGGGGAAAGCTTCCCAGGGCGAGTGATGTCTGAGCTGGGACCTGAAGGTGGGGCAGGGTGGGCCTCTCAAGGGCTGGAAAAGACTATGCCAACAAAGGAACTGCACAAGGCCCAAGACACAGGCAGAGGAAAGGTTGTAGAGCAGGGGCCACCTAATGCGGGGTTCTTGTTAAAGGGTTTGGGCTTGTCCTGAAAGTAGTGGGGAAGTTAGTGAAGAGTTTTTAAATAGGCGTGTGGTGTGATTGTTTTTATGAAGCGTGAATCCTTTGGAGAATGACTAGAAAGGAATAGAGTTGCGGTTCAGATGGTAGTCACTTGGGTTTGGATGGGGCTGGAGAGAAGTGAGTGGCATCTGGAGATATTCAGGACCTACCTATCAAGTAATGGGGAGGCACTCGCCGGGGTCCAGGTGGATCCTAAGGTTACCAGTAAATGGTGGGGACTATATAGCTGAGGGAAGACACACAAATGGAAGAGCAGGTTTGAGGGGAGCTGGGAGAGGCGTGTGGTGAGTTCAGTTTCAGACGTACTGAGTTTGAGGTGCCAACTGGGGACGTTGAGCAGGTAGAGTATGTGCAGGTCTGGAGTGCAGGTGAGAGATCCAGGCTGGAGGAAAGAGATTTGGAGATCCTCAGCCTAGGCCAGTTAACCTGGGAGAGGGTATGAGAGAAGAAGACAGTTTAGCATACTCCTTGGGGTTGAACAGAGGGAGAGCCTTAGAAGGAAACTAAAATGGAGCGGCCCAAGGAGAAAGTAAACCAGGAGCGCCGACCTCAGTGACTGGTCCTGCCTACTTGCATCCATTCCATCTTTTTTGCTTCCTTCACGCATTTTTCCTTTTTTCCTATTTTGGTTTCTTTTTCCTGTAATTTCTTCCTCATGCACCAGGTCTGCGTACAACCACTAGAGTCAACTGCTTGAGGAACTGTGGTTAATTTATTTTTGTACCCAAAGTACTACACGTGGAATGGGCTTAATAAATACAGGTTGAACTGAACCCACAGGCATTGCTTTGCTTCTCTGTTAGTCAAGAAGCCCAGAGAAATTGCCATCCCTCGTTTGAGGTTATCAGACTCAGGAACAAGCAGCTTCATACAGCTATGGGTATATAATGAGACGGATTTTTTTTTTTTTTTTTTTTTTGCGGTACGCGGGCCTCTCACTGTTGTGGTCTCTCCCGTTGCGGAGCACAGGCTCCGGACGCGCAGGCTCAGCGGCCATGGCTCACGGGCCCAGCCGCTCAGCGGCATGTGGGATCTTCCCGGACCAGGGCACGAACCCGCGTCCCCTGTATCGGCAGGCGGACCCGCAACCACTGCGCCACCAGGGAAGCCGAGACTGATTTTTAACAGAAGGGAAGAGTGCTCTAAATGGGAACAAGTGTGGTCTCTAGAAAATCTCTTGCCCCTGGACAGGCCGTCCCACTATTTCCAACATTTAAGGACAGTCATGGTTAGAAAGTTTGTAGAGCAAACTTTTCAAAGCTCCAGAAGCTCTGCTCTGTAGCGTGTAAACAGATGGCTTGGGCCCAGGCCTAATCTTGCCCAGTGACTGTTTAGAAATCATCTGAGTCAGGGCAACACCTGTTCTTAGTTTGTGTCCATACATCACTTAGGAGATTCATACCAAGAGAGAGTGGTAAGTTACCTTGCAGTGTTCTCCCATCAAGAAAACTCAGAATTATCATAGCATGTAGATTTGGCTGCTAAGCTTTGCTACTGCCCAAATTTAAGCTGGGGGGAAAAATCTTTACTTTCCTTGCTTCGTTGAATAACATTTCACTTCTATTATGACAATTATAAGGGCCATACGATAATCCTATTGTAATGCTGTACCTGGCAGCTTCAACTATATGGGTAACATTTTATTGCTTAAGCTGAATGTGTGGTTAAATGAGGCTTGTCAGTCTTCATTGTTTTTTGACTGTGTGAGGTATTTGATAATACATTAAGGAACTACAAACAAAAAGGTTAATATATTTGTATCCAATATAGTTAACTTAGATTGTCAACTTTTTTCAAAACCCACCATATTTGCACTGTGGAAAGTGGCTTTTAAAAATGGGGGGAAAAATGATTGCTGCAGGAAAATACTGCTGTTCATTACAGCACCGTCCTCTCAGAGCTGTTGAAGTTCCTTGCATATCATTCATTGAGTTTCATAACACTTTTTCAAGAGAAGCTATGGGAGTCTTTACAGAATTTAAGGGGAATTAGAAAACTTTCTAATTTTGAAAGTATATGTTAGAGAGGGTTGATGGAGGTGGTGAGAGAGGAGTGTATCAGCTGGGCATAACTACTCCCATGGGCAGTGTGTCCTTGAAAGAATATCACAATCTAGAATGAGGTGGTCAGCCTTAAGAACCTGTTTCAGAGAGTAAGACCTGCGTTACCCCAGCTCCTTGAGAATTTGTAAAACCAGGTTGCAAGTTCAGTAATTTACGATGAGATTTGGAACTACCAGGGGCCCCAAGAATGTGTGCCCTCTGGCCAGGCCATGATCTCCCTTCAGGCAGGCCATGTGGAAGCTGCAGCAAACCAGAAATTGCTTGGTGAGCCTGGAATCAGAGAAGGGAAATTGCCCAGAAAACCTTCCATATCTTCATAAGGGGAGTAGTACTGCCTCACGGACCAGACAAGTTCCTCTGTGTATCATTTCTGGGCTGTGCTAGGGTGGGCACTGCCTCTACTGGCCTCTTGAGAAGGCTGTTTAATAGAGTGGTGAAGACATTTGCCAGTTGGATTAGAAACACCTGGGTTTGGATCCCAGCTGCCACTTACCAGTTGTGTGACATTGGGCACCTTACTTAATTCCCCAAGTCCAATGGTTTTTCATCTGTAAATTGGGGATGATAATAATGTCTATTTGACAGTGGTTGTGAGGATACAATCTTAAATGTAAAACATTTAATAGAGGACCTAGTATTTAGGAAACTCAGTAAGTGTTATTCTTCAGCACTGCTATTGTTATTTGTGACTCCCATTTCCACATTGTGGTGACTGACCTCTTCAAATTAACTCTTTTCTTGCTTTTGTAAATATCTTTGTTTCTTCCTTTTACTAAGAGATGAATACATGCTTGTTTTATAAGACGTTCTTATAGTACAAATAAGTACAGCAGCCACTGGTAATTGCACTTCTTACATTGCTAAACTTAAATTTCTAGTATATCATTGTAATTTAGCAGTCATATTTGAACCTCTATTTTCATGCCAGCTGAAATTAATTTGTACAATGTCACTGCCTCATTGCCCTCAAATAGAGCTTCAGTAAGTTTTTACTTCTCTGATAGGTTTTACTTCTCTGTTTCTTCCCTCTTGCCCTCAACCTAACCCCTAGGATTTAAACAAAAAAAGATTTTTTAATGAGATTTTGGATTAAGGCTTATATCTTTTCTTTAGGGTACGTCTCTTTCAAGAATTCTTTTAAAATCTTATATTACATTTGATAATCACATTTTAATCATGCTGTCATGGGTTTTAATTAGATTCATTGCAAAATATTATTTCTTATATATCTTAATCTTTATCTTAATGTCCTTATTCGGCTTAAATTTACATTTGGTTGGAGTTTTTATTTTAAGTTTTAAAATCTTCAGTTAGGAAACAGGGACATTTTAAAAATCCTCAAACCTTTTGGGAAATTCCCTGACCATCCAGTGGTTAGGACTGGGCGCTTTCACTGCGGTGACCTGGGTTCGATCCCTGGTCGGGGAACTAAGATCCTGTAAGCCATGTGGTGTGGCCAAAAAAAAAAAAATATCCTGGAAACCTTTTGAAGGTAACTTTATCGTGCTTCTGCTATGATATGATAACACACACATTATGTGTTAGTTTTATAACTTAAATTTTAGAGGGCAGTTTTCTTTCAGCTATTTCTGAGTGTTTTGTGTAGAGGGGAAGGAGGGTCCTTGTTGTCTGCATGTATGGCCTACATACATAACTTTTTCAAATAACAGGTTTGAAATTGAAATGGATCCTAAGCCACCCCTAAGATTACCTCCAAAGCATTTTTTTTTTTTTTTTGCGATACGCGGGCCTCTCACTGTTGTGGCCTCTCACCGTTGTGGCCTCTCCCCTCGCGGAGCACAGGCTCCGGACTCGCAGGCTCAGCGGCCATGGCTCACGGGCCCAGCCGCTCCGTGGCATGTGGGATCTTCCCAGACCGGGGCATGAACCCGTGTCCCCTGCATCGGCAGGCAGACTCTCAACCTCTGCGCCACCATGGAAGCCCCCTCAAAGGCATTTTGATGAATAAGTTGAAAAGTCTAACAAAACTTAGAAGTTCTTACTTTGGCCTCTCATTTTAAAATTCTAATTATAGGCTTTGATATTTGGTTACTCTGTTGTGGTTTATCACAGATATTCAGAAAATGTTTTTAAAATTGTATTTGAAGTGCATCACACATATGTCAAGTTTTTATCCTTTGGAATGTAAACTCCATCAGAGCAGGACTGTGGTATCACCAGTGTCTGGAATAGTGCCTTGTACCTCATAGTACATGGTTGCTGAATCAGTGCCTACTTAGTTTAAAAATTAAGGTTCTTGTTTTGAATTTAGACTGATAAGCACAGACTGCAGTTCAGTTAAGTCAGCCTTTATTTGCTGTATGATTTTATTTCCTGGAGAGAATTGAACATTTACCAACTTTGAACAGAGGTAGAAAAGAACCTTTCTTCGTTAGATTTTCTTTTTCATTTTGGGCCTTCTTCTCAAATACCTAGAAAAAGGGTTTTAGAGACTCTCTGAGGTTAGATTGCTCTATCAGGGGAGTGTCAACTTCTCTGCTGAACTTTGAACAGGTTCTTATGTTTTCTGACAAATGGAGAAATTTTTTGGCTAAGGGATTTGTTGGAATAGAGAGGAATCATGCACTTAATACAAACCATTACTCTCAAGCACAACTTTAGAAAGTGTTCTTGGCCCTCAGAGTGTTTTATTTTAAATCAGTGTCTTAGGTATTCCAAATATCCACTGACCTATCTTGACTGTTATCTGAGCAGGCCTCAAGAATTTCATGCACATTTCCTTCTGTACTAGCTGTTTTCATTTGGACTCTAAAAATAGCTGAAATATGTGTACGGTAAGAGTATAATACCTGCAAACTTTTTAACCTTTGGGCTGAGTAGTTATTCATTCAGGTATGTATGTTATAAAGCAGGTAAGATTGACGTATAGACAAGGATCAGTAAATAGTTGAGTTAGATCTATTGGACCATCTGAAGCAAATGTAAATCTTAGATTGGCCTCTACCTAGATAAAGAAAGCTTTCCAAAGTCCAAACCTGATTATAAATGAGCAAGGATTTTTCTTGATTTTAGATTTTCTGTTATTTGTCTTACTTGGTCTAGATAATTAATAACTAGTCATATATATAAGTAGAGGGACTATACACATAAACATGGAGATATTATGCATTTTAGAATAATGTATTATCACACAAGTTATTACAGAATTTGGATACCTGTTTACTTAAAGAAATGGAATATTCAACCTTCACTTAATTTCTAATAAATTTAAGGGGTAATAGTCTGAGATGTTTTTCTCCCAGTGCTGGATTTTTCACCTAAGAGACATTGGAGATGTCCTTGAATCTCTGTCACCAATGATCTATCATAATAGTGTGGTCTCGAGAAGCCGGTAGGAGCCTGCGACGTTGTGCCGTTGTCTGAAGATTCTTCAATCACTATGTCAAGTGACACAGATGTTTCTCTTTCTTCATATGGTGAAGATTAGGGATCTAAATTTACCCTAAAAGCTAGAGAGGCACCATTTGTCCGCATTGGAATGGCAGGTTTTGCAGCAATCGTTGCATATGGATTATATAAATTGAAGAACAGGGGCAATACTAAAATGTCTGTTCACCTGATCCACATGCGTGTGGCAGCCCAAGGCTTTGTTGTGGGAGCAGTGACTCTTGGTATGGGCTATTCCATGTATCAAGAAATCTGGGCAGAACCTAAACCTTAGAAGAGGAGATGCTGTCTTGGTCTTGGTGGTGCTTGCTTTAGTTAGACATCTCATATTGAGGTTATATGTTTATGTTGAAAATAAATTCTGTGGGTCGGACAATAACATGGTAATTTGAATATTGGCTTCCTTTCTTGCAGGCTTGATTTGCCTAGTGGCTAGTTCACTAGCTAGGTCATTCAGGGGAGTCAGATGAGCACAAAAACATGTCACTTTTTTTTTTTTTTTTTTTGTTTTTTTTTGCTGTATGTGGGCCTCTCACTGTTGTGGCCTCTCCCGTTGCGGAGCACAGGCTCCGGACGCGCAGGCCCAGCGGCCATGGCTCACGGGCCCAGCTGCTCCGCGGCACGTGGGATCTCCCCGGACCGGGGCACGAACCCGTGTCCCCCGCATCGGCAGGCGGACGCTCAACCACTGCGCCACCAGGGAAGCCCCAAATGCCTGTTTTGAATGGCCTTTATCTTTAGATCTCAAAAAAGGCCATGTGGGGTATTCATTTCCTCACTTGGACAATTAATGTTAAGGAAAAAAAATCTCCCTTCAAGGAGGAAAGGGAGGAGGTTGTGAATGGTCGTTCCTTTATTGTACCTCTGATGGTAGATCCAAGTCTGTCTTCCCTACCAAACAGCACCTTTGTGCCCACCTAGGCAGTAGGTATGCGACAGTTCTCCAGTGAATGAACGGATGACTCATATTTCCTTCACGCATTAACCAATTCCCCTGGCCAGTTGTTGAGCGCTGTACTTCATTTGTCTTGTCAGACACACACCCTACCTGAACATGGCATTTTCTTTTCTGTTAACAAAGCCTTTGCTCATATCACTGCCTTAACAATATGTTGGTTTAGCAAATATTTTCCTATTTGGTTCTCCAAGCAGTTTGTTCATAAATAAATGTCACTTGGATTTATCTTTTAATGAACTGACAGGATACCCAGAGGCAATTTACATTTTTAAGAATCAGCTTAAGGGACTTCCCTGCTAGTGAAGTGGATAACACTCTGCGCTCCCAATGCAGGGGGCCCGGGTTCTATAGATCAGGGAACTAGATCCCACGTGCATGCTGCAACCATGCCATACTAAGGAGCCCACGTGACACAACTAAGGAGCCCGCCTGCCACAACTAAGACCCAGTGCAACCAAATAAATAATAAATTAAAGAAAAAAAAAAAAGAATCAGCTTAAGATGTTAATTTCAAAAAAAGAAAAAGAAAAAGATGTTAATTTCACTAGAAGAAACACGCATGTCACAAATCCTATATGAGAAGTAGCAGCATGTTATAGAAATAACTTCTATCAAGGGTTTGTGCCACCTTATATAGATCATCCAAATGAAATCACTAACAGGTGTGCAGAGTTTTTAATTATAAATAGGACAGAGTGTGTTATTTTGAACAAGCTTTAACTGAGCAGGCTAAGAAAATACACAGGTAATTTCATGCTGGGTGGAAACAGCTCATTTCCTTGTGAATATAAAAACAACTTGTCTTTGCTCAGTCATGTTACAATTATTTAGACGGCTCAGACTTTGACTTGACAAATTAATTTCGATATCAAGTGGATTTTTAGCAGATTGAACTTTGTACCATCAAATTCAACTGCAGTTGGCAAAGCACGGGGTTTTGTAGGCAACAAGGTGGAGTTTTGGTGCTAATTGAATATGGGTTCAAATCCCTGTACACTACCTGTGTGGCCCAAGGAAACCAACTTCTCTGGATTTTGTTTCTTTCATATATGATACGGGATAGTAACAGTAGCTTTCTGTTGGGTACTGACAAGGTGCCTAGCACTGTACTAGATGCTTTACGTATATTTAATTTAATCCTGAGTTAATTGACTTCCTTCCTCCTCCCACCATCTCAGAGATGGAGTGGACCAAAGATGGGCAGTGTCCAGACCAAGGGGAGGTCCTGGTGCAGGTCACTTGTTGTAGTATAGAGTTATTTTTCTTTAGTCATTTCCGTTTTCTTTTGCATCATGTAGATTTGTTCGTTGGTTGGAATAATTTACTGAGAAAGGTGGATTGGAGAAAAATGACTCAAGGTGTTGTCATTAAGTCAGCCAATTAAGTTCACAGCTATACCACTGAGAATAAAGATATTCCTTATAATACCCTTTCTCTTCTTCCCAGAATTTGGAATGAATCATCTAGAAAATAACCTTAATTCTCACCCATATTTTGCAAATGCATATTTGTTTGTACTTTTATGTCTGGCACGTATTTTGAAGTCAGATTTATGTTTGAATGGTGACTTAAGGAAAAGAACACTTCTACATTCTATGTTGCAGTAGGATAACAGAAAGAAAAGTGAAGCATGTTTAATAATGAAGACTACATCTAAAACTACATATTATTATTTGTTCAATATCTGTGACCCATTGCTAGAGTGCAGACTTCACTGTCCCTTACAGTACCCCCTGGGCCTGGCTGGGGCAACTAGTAAGTGACAGCCCCCAGCTAGAGTTCAGGTCTTTCAGCTGCAGGTTTAACACTTTTCCCTCAACGACGCTCTACTTTTCCTTTGAGCCATTGCCATTTTTCTAAAGAAAAGCAATCCAATTGTTGTTTTTTTTTTAAATAATTTATTTTAAAAGGAAAGAAAGAGAAAAATTGCCAAAGAGAAAGCCCCATTAGTGAAGGAAGCATTTAAGTGTAGAGTTTTCTATACTACAGAAGATGTAATATGAAATTTTATACTGTTTAAGGGGACTTAAACTCTGATAATAAGAGTTAATATTACTTGAGCACTTATTGCATATGAAACATTGTTTTAAGTGTTTTTAATGTTTTCGCTTATTTTGATCCCCAACAATCCTATGAGTGAGGTACTCATATCCATCTTAATTTTACAGATGGTGAACAGAGACAAAGAGTTGTTAAATAACTTGCTCATGGTTATGTGGCAGAGACCACAACGGGACTAGTTCTTCTGCCTTCTTTTTTTTTTTCGGTACGCGGGCCTCTCACCGTTGTGGCCTCTCTCGCTGCGGAGCGCAGGCTCCGGACGCGCAGGCTCAGCGGTCATGGCTCACGGGCCCAGCCGCTCCGTGGCATGTGGGATCCTCCCGGACCGGGGGACGAACCCGTGTCCCCTGCATCGGCAGGCGGACTCTCAACCACTGCGCCACCAGGGAAGCCCCTTCTTCTGCCTTCTTGATCAGCATCTTTCCTCCCGGTATGTGACCTTGGGCCAGTGACAGGTGGCCTGCCACGGAGCGTGTGCCCTTAAGGACAGCCTGGCACAGTGCAGCCTCCCATATCTGATGGAGATTGTTTAAAGTACTCTTGAGATTTGTTATCTTTTATTTTAATTACTACTACAATTTATTTTGTTTAAAATATGTTTTTGAAGCCACATCAGGCAAAGAAAGATAAGTCTGAGAAGGAACATGAATCATGATTAGGCCGCAAGACACGGCTGGGAATGTCTGAAGTGCTGAGGGCAGAGCTGTTTGATAGGAAGCCTTTTGCGAGCTTGTTTCCTGGCAGAGTTGGAAGTAGCAGTCTGATGAAATACACCCCAGGAGAGTTCCCTGCCGAGACATTTTCCAAAGCAAGATCTGGTTGCACTGCTGTTGGATGAACTTGGGAGCTTCTAGAGTCAGAATCTGCATCCAGACAAGAAAAAGTGGTAGAACCAGTGAGCCTGTTGAAGCGCTTGCTGCCTTTATTGATAGAACTGGATCACTGTGATTTAGCTGCTGTGCACACAGATATTAGTTCCACCTGTTACGGCAGTTCACACCACCCGAGTGTTTCCGTTCTACCATCTGTGAATTATGAGCATGGGGACAGGGCCACTATAAATTGTTATTCCACTTTTAATTCCTCTTCTGCAAGTCATGATTCTATCATTTAACCTTTGCATCTGGTTTTTTTTAATTGAGACTTTTATCATTATATACCTTGAATATAGGGTAATTGGTTATAGGATAATAGAGAATAATTCCTATTACCCTTGATAGCACATACATATTAATGGTAGTTCATCCTCTTCTACTTTTAAGTGTAATGAAAATATCTTATGTATTTTTAAGTAGAACTTCTAATAAAATGTAACTGGTGTTATGGTACTTAAACAATTAAAAAATATCGAATGTATGTTTCTGAGTTATGTACCTCCAACCCCCCACCCCATTCCTTGATCCTCAATGAGGAGCATATAAAAGCAAATCCATTAAAGCCTTAAGTGTGGCCTTTATTAGATGGAACTTTATATTACTGATAGAAAAGGGAAGTAACTTCTGTATGTTAAAAAGGGAAACAGTTTTACTCTTGGAGTATTGGAAGAAGTATTTGCTATAAGTAGAAAACCACCTCGTAAATATGTGGGATAGAAAGTTATTTCTTGTATGATGAAAGCATGATTTGCAAATTTTGGTTGATGAAGGAAAAACAAATACAGCTTTTAGTAACAGAAGTCTATGAGTTTCTTCATGTGTATCTGTTTAGGATTTTAACCACGAAAGTAATTTCCCTGATTTTATCATCCTCAGCTTTTTCATGGTAATACTATTGAGAACAGTGGAGCTGCTATACATATATTTTTTTAAGGCAATGGAAAATATGTTGGGTAATATTCTTTTAGGCAATAGATATTAAATGTGACTAGATTCTTTCTTGAAATGTATAAGGCCCATATTCATTTATAGTTTTGGGGGGTTATAATTTTTTTTTTTTTGGCCACACTCTGTAGCATGTGTGGTCTGGGATCTTAGTTCCCTGACCAGGGATTGAACCTGTGCCCCTTGCAGTGGAAGTACGGAGTCCTAACCACTGGAGCACCAGGGAATTCCCCATAACCATTTCTGTATAACATAAAACAGCTATAATTTTAACCTGAGAAAAGTGAATGTCAGAAAAATAAGCAGCTATTCCTAAATATACCCATTTCAGCCCTTCTTTTCATTTTTATATTGTGTGGTTCCAACTTCTAAGAATATTGCTCACACTACTAACTGTCTATGGTGAGACAAGATAGAAGGAATAACTATGACTTGAGTTCAAGAAAACATGAAAAGTATTTTTTTCCTGTGACTTAATTGAAATCTAAAAACTGGAATATGGGCCAAATTAGACTGAGGTTATCTGGTTTTTTTCACTGTCCTCTCAATAAAAAGAGAACAGCTACTATTTATTCATTGCCTTAAAACACAAGCATTTGTGAATTAAGCTAATAAGCAAGCCCCAAAAGGCCCAAATTTAGGAGATTTGAACAAAAAGAAATCTAACTAATTCATTTCTTGGAATGGCATATAAGACATGATCCTGCAATATAACAAACTAGTTAACTAAAATGATTGAAGAATGGAAGGCTCTGTTTTACCCTCAGTTTCGTGGGTCCTAAACAAAGTGACCTCGTATGTGGTAGTACAAATAGAGAACATCAACCTTTGATGTTGAAAGTGTGTGCAGTAACATCTGTTATTTCTGTCATTTTTGTGCAGTAAAATGTTATATGTACTAAATTTTCCTGTTTAATTCTAGCTTACTCTGTCAAAACGTGTTTGACATTTTAATTTTATAATTGAATATCTTTCTTCATAGCATTTATCAGTATCTAACTTCTCAGATAATTTTGCTTGTCTTTCTCCTCCTACTGGAATGTAAGTTACTTGAGGGCAGGAATTGTGTTCTTTTGTTCAGTGCTGTATCCCTACCACCCTGAACAGTGTTTGACTCACAGTAGGTATTCAATCAATATTCACTGAATGAAAAGATGAATCCTTCTAAGACTTTAGTCCATTTTTCTTAGAAAGTATATTTTTTGAAGAGTGATCTTACTGTGTTTCAGGATCATTGTTTCTTCATAGCATCTTACTGTCCAGGATGGTAAGTAGCAAAGCTGTGAGCAGTCCTCTGTGTAAATAGTGATCCCAGTTCATGTCCTGGACTTTCAAGAAATTGGCTTACCGTTTTACTTTTTTCCTGGAAGTTAAATGCTCCAATAACAACAACAAAATCTGGTCATTTAAGGACTTCAGTTACTTGGGCTTCAGTTTAATAAGTTTCAGTATAATTTCAAGACTAAGATGTACTTTTGATTGTCATCTTCTTGAATCCTCATATGTGTAGAGTACAGTGATATTGTATATTGTAACCTTGACTGTCAAATAGGTAATGTATTATTTAACCAATGATAGAAGAAAATGGATTGAAATTAAACAGAAAAGAAAAAAAAATACTGTGTGCTTTGAGGCATTGTGACCATCACAGTATCTGTCAAAAGGAAGAAGTGCAGTGCTTCATTATTTATGGCACACACCGTGTAGAGGTAAGCTCTAGACTTGAATTAGGTTAATACTTGTTAACTGCCCTTGTTAGATGATCTCTGCCAGGGATAGGCTTTATCTAGTGCTGTCTCCTCTCATCTCCCTCCTGATGAAAAGTCTTCTGACTTCTGCCTAGTCAGAAGTCATTTTATCCTAGCATCAGGATAAAATTATAGTTGCAATTTTATATGGGATTAACTTTTATCAAACTCAGTGCATCAGTGGCTTAAAAAACCCTTTGGCTAATTTGTATGTCCCTCTACTTTAAAAATAGTACAACTAAAAAGACTCTTAAAATAATTAGACAAGAAATGACTTGGATTTGGAAAGGGTTTACATTCTGACAGGATTTGGACCTGCTTATAATAGCTGGTGTCTCTTTAAATGACTGTGATTTGGGGTACTGCACCTTTTATCCAAGCTCTAAAATTTGTAAACTGTCTTTTCATCTGAACAGAAAGCTGAATTATCAAAATCACCTTGTTTTCAGAGTAAATGTTAGTTCTTTTAAAGTAAGTCAACTATGTTGTGTCTGGAAAGAAGCCAAGTTTTGTAACTGTGCAACTTTTGTTTTTATGGAAAAATCATTGAATAACTTTATGAAAACTCCTGATATGTTTGTTCAGAACAAAATAGGAAAGGGTGAATATAAACATGACAGTGAGGAAGTTTCACAAAAATTATTCAGTGATAATTGAGGATTGATCTAGAGGATGCTAGAAGACTCAGATATTGAGAGGCTTCAATTGGAATGAGTTTCCCCACAGGTCAAGTCAGCTTGATTTGGTCACAGTGGGAGGAGAGAGAGCTGTGAGAAAGAGAAGCCAAGCGGAGGTAAAGTTTCTTATTGGGAAAGGTACTGGGCAGTTAGGAGTGGTGGGAGGCATGAACCAAAAACCATTGAAAAGAATTATTTAAGTATTTATTCATTTATTTTAAATATTTATTTTAATATTTATATTACGTATAAATATTATTAATGTTTATCTTAAAATTTTTTAAAAAATATTTATTTTTGCTGGGTCTTAGTTGCGGCACGCGGGATCTTCGTTGCGGCATGTGAACGCTTAGTTGCAGCATGCATGTGGGATCTAGTTCCCCGACCAGGGATCGAACCTGGGACCCCTGCATTGGGAGCGTGGAGTCTTACCCACTGGACCACCAGGGACGTCCCCCAAAAGCCAATTATTAAAGGCTGGTTTATGGGGAAATTTTTTTTTTTTTTTTTTTTTTTTGCGGTACGCGGGCCTCTCACTGTTGTGGCCTCTCCCGTTGCGGAGCACAGGCTCCGGACGCACAGGCCCGGTGGCCATGGCTCATGGGCCCAGCCGCTCCGCGGCACGTGGGATCTTCCCAGACCGGGGCACGAACCCGTGTCCCCTGCATCGGCAGGCGGACTCTCAACCACTGCGCCACCAGGGAAGCCCCGCTATGGGGAAATTTTTATTACAATTAAACCAGCCCATAAACAATACAGGATGTGCGTAACCCCAAAAATTTGGACTCAAGGAAGAGAAAACATGATTCTGAGGAAACATCTAGATCAAGTAATGACTGGTAATAGTTGAAATTTAAGGCACACAGGGGAGCCTGTCTGTACCAAAGTTTTTGTATTTAAAAAATAAATAAATAAAAGGTCCTGGTAACTTTAAATAAAAGGAAGACATTAGTTTGACGATTATTTGGACATTTTTATTTTCATGGAAGAAGCATAACTGACTCAAGTTTTGTTCTGCTTTCTCAGACACACCTAATCCTATCTGCTAAATTTAATGTACTCATAGCAAATGTTCTGAGTGCTTTTAAGTTTATCAGCACAATTAAAACTTGCAAAGGTACTTTACCACAACGTTTTGAGGAAGGCAGAGTCCGTGTCATTTTCCCTATGGATAAGCTGAGACTCAGTGAGGAAGTGACTTGCTCAAGAGCTGGTCAGTGGTGGAGCCAGGATTCAGAAGCCGAAAGCCTTTGGACCGTCAGTCTGTGCTCTTGGCACTACACCGTGCTAGTGGCAGCTATGGGAATTGCAGTAGCCCCCGGGAGGAAACATCAATAGAAATAACAGCAGTTCCCCAAACAGCAAAAAACTGAAATATCTTTCATGGCTTTGGAAAATATGGTTGAACTTACAAGTGAAGTAATGAAACCACAGTTGGCTCAAGTACTGTAAAGCTGTATATAAAATAAGTTATTTTTCTAACTATATTTGGGAAATGAAATAATTAACTTTGCCTTTTAACTAAGGAGAACTATTTGGTCCAGACTTTTTTTTTTTCTTAATTTATTTATTTTATTTTTCGCTGCAATGGGTCTTCATTGCCGTGCGCGGGCTTTCTCCAGTTGCGGTGCGCAGGGGCTACTCTTTGTTGCGGTGTGTGGGCTTCTCATTGCGGTGGCTTCTCTTGCTGCGGAGCATGGGCTCCAGGTGCACAGGCTTCAGTAGTTGTGGCTAGCGGGTTGTAGAGCGCAGGCTCAGTAGTTGTGGTACACGGCATGCTCCGCGGCATGTGGGAACCTTCCAGACCAGGGCTCGAACCCGTGTCCCCTGCGTTGGCAGGTGGATTCTTAACCACTGCGCCACCATGGAAGCCTCCTTTTTTAATAAATTTATTTATTTTATTTTTCAAACTATTTATCATGCCAATTTTTAGAAAACTTTATAAACTTCTCTACCCCTCAGTGTCTACAAAAGGACACTGACTAATTTTTAGCAACAATGGTTGTTATTAAATACATGACTAATTAATGTTTAGAGTTATTTGTTCCTTTGAAAAATAACTCCAGGCTACTTTGCCTTTGTAATTCTTTATAACTTCCTTTGAAAGGGTTTTTGTTTGTATGTGTTCTCTCTTGGTGAAACAGTGTTACCCATCACTTCCTGCTGCTGCCAACATGCTACTTAACCAGTCTTTCCCCTTTATTTGTCTTTTTTTTTTTTTTTTTTGGTCTGCACTGCAGGCTTATGGGATCTTAGTTCCTCAACCAGGGATTGAACCCAGGCCCAGGGCAGTGAAAGTACACAGAATCCTAAACACTGGACTGCCAGGGGATTTCAGTAATTTGTCATCTTTTAATCTGCTTTTAATTGGATAACCAGATTACTAAACTCATTACAAGTATGTGTAAAATAAAATTAAATAAAGTTCTGTAAAAGAGGAAGGAGAGATTTCTTCTTTGTCAAGGGCATATACTTTTATTGCTTTGATTTTGACAAATTTTTCATTACTCAAACACATTCTTGCTTATTCTGTGTTTTTCATTTATGTTCACATAGTTGAGTTTGCCAGGTATTTGTCAAACTGTACAAAATCTTGACCTAAGTATAGATATTAGAAAGTAGAAAATATAATTAACCCGTAGCTAGGTTCATCTATTTCTGGTTCATTTTTTTCCCCTTAGACTTTTTCAAATACACTGAATATGATGTATTTAAACATCTAAAAATAAAGTTTTAAAATTGTGTATTTGATTTTGAGTGGTTCTGATCCTCAAAAATATCTTTTTTGAGATGAAATTCACACAACAGAAAGTTAACCATTTCAAAGTAAACAATTCAATGGCATTTAGTACATTCACAATACTACCTCTGTCTAGTTCCAAAACAATTTTATTACCCTAAATGAAAATCCTCTACCTATTAAGCAGTTACTCCCCATTCCTCCCTACTTCCACACCTCACAACCACCAGTCTACTTTCTGTCTCTATGGATCATCTATTCTGGATATTTCCTTTAAATGGAGTTATACAACATGTGACCTTTTGTGACTGTCTTCTTTCACTTAGCGTAATGTTTCTGAAGTCCATCCATCTTGTAACATGTGTCTACTTTTTTAAAAAATGATTGAATAATGTTCCACTGTATGTATATTCCATAATTATCTTTTCATCTACTGATGGACATTTGGCTTGTTTCCACCTTTTGGCTACTGCAAACAGTCCTGCTATAAACATGTGTTTACATGTATTTGTTTGAGTGCCTGTTTTTAGTTCTTTCAGGAAAATATATAGGAGTGGAATTGCTGTGTCACATGGTAATTATATGTTTAATTTTTTGAGGAGCTGCTAAATTGTTTTCCATAGCAGCTGAACCACTTTACATTCTTACCAGCAATATACAAGGGTTCCAATTTCTCCACTTCCTCGGCAACACTTATTTTCTGTTTTAAGTTATAGCCATCCTAATGGGTGTGGAATGGTATCTCATTGTGGTTCTGGGTTGATTTTCACTACTGGTGATTGAGCATTTTTTCATGTGTTTCTTGGCCATTTGTTTGTGTTCTTTGGAGAAATATCGAAGTCCTTTGCCTGTTTTTAAAAATGAGTTGTTTGTCTTTTTGTTGTTGTGTGAGTTCTTTATATATTCTAGATTCTAGACCCTTATCAAATATATGATTTGGAAATATTTTCTCCCATTCTGAAGGTTGTCTTTTTGCTTTCTTGATTTGGTTCTTTGATGCACACAGTTTTAAATTTTGATGAAGTCAAATATGTTTTTCCCTTTGTTTCTCATACTTTTGGCATCATATCTAAGAATCTGTTTCCAAATTCAGGGTCATGAAAGTTTACTTCTATGTTTTCTTCTCAAGAGTTTTATGGTTTAGTCCTCACATTTAGGTCATTGATCCAGCTTGAGTTAATTTTTGTATATGGTGTGAGGTCAGGGTCTAGCTTCATGCTTTTGATTGCGGATCTTTAATTGTCCCAGAACCATTTGTTGAAGAGACTGTTTTTTTCTCCGTTGAATAGTCTTGGTACTCTTGTTGAAAATCAGTTGACCATAGATACATGGATTTATTTCTGGACTCAGTTCTATGTCACTGATCTAAACGTCTCTCCTTATACTGGTATCTCACTGTTTTGATTATGGTAGCTTAGTAGTAAGTTTTAAAATTAGAAAGTGTGAGTCTCCCAACTTTGTTCTTTTTTGATATTGTTTTGCCAATTTGGGTCCCCTTGCAGTTCACATGAATCTGAGGATTGGCTTTTCCATTTCTGTGAAAAAGGCTCTTGGAAGTTTGATACGGATTGCATTTGAATCTGTAGGTCACTTTGGGGAGTGTTGCCATCTTAACAATATTAAGTGTTCCAGTCTGTGAACACAGAATATCTTTCCATTTAATTTCTTTCAGCAATGTTTTGTATTGTTCAGTATACACATCTTTTCACCTCCTTGGTTAAATTTATTTCTAGGTATTTTATTCTCTTGGATGCTATTATAAATGGAATTGTTTTCTTAATTTCCTTTTTGAATTTTCCGTTGCTGGTATATGGAATCCATACTGATTTCTGCATGTTGATCTTGAACCTTGCAACTTTGCTGAGTTTATTGGCTCTAGTAGTTTTGTTGTTGTTGTTGTTGTTTTGGTAAGGGCTCTTTTGGGATTTTTAAAAATATATAGGATCATGTCATCTGTGCATGGAGATGGTTTTACTTCTTACTTTTCCAGTTTGGACGCTTTTATTTCGTTTTCTTAGCTAATTGCTTTGGCTAGAATTTCCAGTACAGTGTTGACTAGTGGTGTTGAATATGGGCATACTTGCCTTGTTCCTGATCTTAGGGCAAAAGCTTTCAATCTTTTACCATTCAGTGTGATGTTAGCTGGGGATTTTCATAAATGCTTTCAAGAAGTTCTCTTGTATTCCTTGTTTGAGTATTTTGATCATGAAAGAGTGTTGGGTTTTGTCAAATGCTTTTTCTGTGTCAATTGAGATGGTTGTTTTTTTCCCTTCATGTCAATAATATGTCACATTGATTGATTGTTTTATGTTGTACTCCTGGGTTGAGTCCCACTTGGTCATGATGTATAATCTTTTCAGTATGCTGTTGGATTCAGTTTGCTAGTATTTTGTTGAGGATTTTTGCACCTATCGTTATAAGGGATATTGGTTTATAGATTTCTTTTATGGTGGTGTCTTTTGTCTGGCTTTGGTATCAGGATAATGCTGGCCTATAGAATGAGGAAGGAAATGTTCTCTACGTGTCTTTGATTCCCTCTCCCCCTTTGTTTTCTTTATGGATAGGTTTAAATTTTTTTGTGGGGGGAGAGAATTAATTATCCGGCTTCTCAAGGTTGTCATCCAAGACAAATACCCCAAAGTGGACGTATACAGAAAATTCTATGCCTGACGAAATTTAATCACAACATTATTGCTCAACCTCTACGTACTCATCTCAGAAACAAACCATATTATATTATAAAATCTGTGGAATCAGATGTTGTTATTTCAGTATGTATGTGTAGAAATTCTAAGAAAGCATTGAGTCCAAGGGTTATAATATTATGAGATTTTAGTTACTCATATGTATATAAACATTTCTTGGAGCAATTTTAGAAATATGATACCTCCTTGAAAGTATTTACAAGATATAAACTTTATTTTGGCTAGCCTGAACTACCACTTAAGAGAGAACTTGAACACAGGGACAGGTACCAAAGCAAATACTTTACTACAACATAAAGTGGGTTAGTGTTCAAATGTCTAAAATCTTAGACTTTCCTATGACTAAAATAGCTAATCAATAAATAATTTGCCAAATCTGTATTCAGCTGTTTGCACAAAGTTCTTGATACTCCTTTATAAGGTATATAATTTGTAAATAAAAAAGCTAATTATGATGCAATTTTACAAATGTACTTCTTGATTTTCTATCCATATGTGGCATAATAAATGCATTGCTATAATAAACAAACTTAGCAGATTTTTAAGAGTTTATTTCTTCTAGAATGTGCTTATTTTTAGAATGCCAGCAGATTATTCAGATATTTTTGTATATCATGATCAGTTCACAAAAGGTGCAGCCACAAATTATGTAATAAACCTATAGTTTTATAATTCTATTTAAATTTTTGTGTTTGGAGGATTCAGGCCCAACTAGATTTAAAGGGAAGAGTAATGTTTACAAAGAGTATTTTTAAGACCTTTTAATTTTGATTAAAAGTGATATACCGTTATGACCAAAACAGTTTTAGATTCTAAAGAATATCCAGTCTTCTGTGTTTATGGCAAAAAATAAATATTTATTGAATTAAGTGCATAGCAGTGGTATGTTTTATAGACCAAACATGGTACATGCAGCCTAGTTCTAAAATAGAACACAAAACATAAATACAATGAGCAGAAATGTATTGTGTTGTAATCAATCCAAATAAATGTAATTAGAAAAGTTTTTTTTTGTCAGGGTCTTTAATCGATTTTGTTGGTGTTTAGCAGAGTGGGTGAAACTAAATAATCTTTTATAAATATAGTGGTTTTCTAGTGGCAAAATGCATTCATATGTGTTTCACATTTAGGTCTCATGATGGAGTTATGAGGGAGGTATTACCTTATTTTACACTTGAGAAAACCGAATTGTACTGATTGACTTTTCCACTTCACAGTGAGCAAGTATTGGAAATTAAACCCAGGACTTTGGACTTTTAGCAACATCTTTCTGTTACCAGATTTTTCTTTTCTGTAAGTTGCAGTTCAGAAGAAAGAAGGAATAGGAATAGTACCTGTTTTCCAAAAATGTGATACTATTCTTTTCCTACAGGTAACATATAATTTATTTTATAAACATAATCGTAACTTCAGAAAATAACAACAGTAGGACTCAGACTTTGTGCTGTATTACAGTGTGTTTGGATTTTCAAAAATAATGATCTCCACACAGCTTTTCAAGGATAGGTTGTTCATATGACTATCTCCTACATAACACTGGAGGGGGGCGGTGTGCTGTAGTGCAGTGATTTTCAAACTTTAAAGGGTACAAGAATTACTTGAGAGTTTAATAGCTCTGTAGGGCTCACTGCTCTCCAGGTAATTCTGGTAGAGGTGGTCCAAGGACAGCACTTGGAGAAACACTGGTTTTAGAGTTTAACACACACAACAAGTATCTATTTGATAAGGTAATGGGGGTGATTTAATCTATGATATTGTTGTAGTTCTTGGAACAGAACCTGGTCCAACATAGTAGATGTCCAAAATATTCCATTCGTATGTGATGACTTGGGTGGCAACTGAGAAGCGGAGAACATTCATTCTTTCATTCAAAATTTACTGAATTCCTGCACTATTCTAGCTGTTTGTGTATAAAGGGAAAATGGATACATTCCTCACTCTTGTTGAGTTTCTTTGATTAATAGACTCATTTTAAAGGTATGGTTCTTTCTTTGTAAAAACTTGTAAGGTGAAATTACTAATATTGAGGACATGTTTTGTTTTGTTTTGTTTTTTGCGGTACACGGGCCTCTCACTGTTGTGGCCTCTCCCGTTGCGGAGCACAGGCTCCAGACGTGCAGGCCCAGCGGCCGTGGCTCACAGGTCCAGCCGCTCCGCGGCATGTGGGATCTTCCCAGACCGGGGCACGAACCTGTGTCCCCTGCATCGGCAGGCGGACTCTCAACCACTGCACCACCAGGGAAGCCCCCTGAGGACATGTTTGAATATTGAGGTCACTTTTTCTCTGTAAATTAAAAACTCATTTTTTTGAGGATTACAGGTTAAAGAAATGGCCTGAGTGTTAGTTCTTGTTTTATTGTTGCTCTAAAGCTATATTATCCAGTATAATGGCCACTAGACGTTTGCGGTTATTTAAGTCAGTTAAAATTAAGTAACATTGGGGATTTGGTGCCTCAGCTGCACTAGCCACATTTCAAGTCCCCAGTAGCCACATGTGTGTTATACTGGAGAGTGCAGATACAGAGCAGTCCCATCGTCGTAGGAAGTTCTATTTGACAGTGTTACTCTAAGAATCTAGAACAAAGCAGTGATTTTTCCATTGCCTTGATCTGTAAATGGATTTTTGAGGTAAATATTAGCAGTGGCCTGAGGCTGTCATTTCAACCCTTAAGTGCATTAGCACTTTTTCAGGTGGACGAGGCCCAGGGTTAGGATTGATTTACTAGAACAGTTTATTACACAGCAACTAAGATTTGAATGCTCATATCTGGGCATTTTTCTTAAACCTCCGAGTAAGACACTTAAGTTATTTTACTGCTTTAGGTATATAGCTTTTCTCATGGTGTGTGTGTGTGTGTGTGTGTGTGTGTGTGTGTGTATTTACCTCCACAGCATTACAGTTGCTTAAATTTGTATCTAGTGAACTTTGCGGGGGGCAAAGAAAAGTTGCAATTACATCTTTATTACTAGCATTTTTGGTATTTACGTGAAATAATTTATTCATAGATGCCAAATTTGAGCGTAGTGACAAGTTGGATTAACACTAGTCAGAATTCAACTAGGTCAAACCCCAGTTATGCTTATTATAAAATATTAATTACGGTAATGTAGTATTTTGATAATTTAAAAACTAAACATTTTACGTTTTTTTGTTGAACTTATGTAAAATCCTGTAGCACCTGCTGCATTCTGATGTCTAGACATTTTTCTATGCAGGGTTCAAGAAACAGTCTGCAAGCGTAACCGACTTTTCGCCTCTATTTCCTGAATGAGTATCTAGATAGAGATAGGTCTTGCCTCCTTTTTTTCCCCCCTTCGGCTTTTGCTGTGGTCCCTTTCTGAGAAGAGAAGCAATAGGAGCCGGTCACTTGGTCCCAGGTCATGGATTAGAGCAATTAAATCCTTTTGTACATTTCTGCTTCCTTCAGTGATTCTCCCTCTTTCCAGATCACTTACTTCAGCCTCTGGTACTACAACAAGCAAAACCAGCGCCGGTGGGTAGATTTGGAAAAACCTCTAAAGAAGCAGCTGGATAAATATGCATTGGAACCTACCGTCTATTTTGGAGTGGTGTTTTATGTGCCTTCAGTTTCACAGCTGCAGCAGGAGATTACCAGGTAAGAAATAATGTGCTGTTTGTTTCTAGGAAATCCAGTGAAATTAAAAAGGTGAAATTAAGGTTGGAGTCAGGAGATAAGGCTAAACTTTGCCCTCTTGCCCCTGCATTTTTAGCCTCAGTATTACGTGGAGGTGCTGGTATGTGGTGTGTCACAGTGCTTTACTGCATGTTGCATGAGTTATGGGTTCACGGGTATGAGGGAATGATTCAAAGGAAAAATGATGTTTTTACCCTGACTGTGAACTCTTCTTGTAGTGATGTCACCTTTAATGTTTTTGTTGAGTTTTTTCTGACCTTTGTAACAGTGAAATGAGAGAGGAGATTTAAAAAAAATTGTCACAAAATCTGCGTTTACTCCTCAAGGAAATGTGTAGAAGGGTCCTTCTAATTCTGACACCAGTAGCCATAGTATTCTGTACATAGGTGTGGGGCAAAGGGGAGGTGGGGGAGGTGTTTGAGATCAGAAAAGTTTGGCCAATAAGTGCGCTTAAAAGGGACAAAGGCAGCAAGGGTAGAATGTATTAAGGAGTGGGATAGAGGAACTAAATGTTCTTTTTTTTCTTGGCAATAACAAAAGAAAAAACAAGGGATCAAATTTGGATTCTTTTTTTTAATTGAAGTACAGTTGATTTACAATGTTGTGTTAATTACTGCTGTACAGCAAAGTGATTCAGTTATATATACATATATACATATATGTGTATATATACACATTGTTTTTTTAATATTCTTTTCCGTTATGGTGTATCATGGGATATTGAATATAGTTTTCTGTGCTGTACAGTAGGACCTTGTTGTTTATACCAAATATGGATTCTTGAGCCTGCCTTTCACATTCTTCAAAATCCACCATTACCTTATCTTTTTAACCCCATTTAACATTACTTTCGAGCCAAGCTGGACTACTTCTAGTGTGCTGAACATGCTGCATGCCTTTTCACCTTTGTGTCCAAGACCTTTCTTTCATAAATATGTACTGGAATCCTGTTCATCTGATTTTAGTTCAAAAGGCACCTCCTCCATAAAGCTTCTGTGGTCCCTCAGGGTGGAATGAGTCTTGCCTCCTCCAGACTATTCTAGAATTTGCTTGTACTTACGATGGCAGTTGTCACAGCCTTTCACTACAGTTATGTTTGTACGTGTCTTTTCCTTAGATTTTAAACCCATGTTTTCTTTAACTTTGCCTTTCGCATAATATCTAACACAATGCCTTGCAGATAGTAAGAACCTGGTACTGCCCTGTGTTTGTGGAATATTCTTTTTAAGTACTGAGTTCAGAGTTAATTTTTGGAAGAAGGTGGATAACCAAAGAAGCTAGAAACAGGTTGTAGGGATAAGCATGAACTGGCTATAAAACAGATCTGAGACATAAATATTGAAGAGAGAAGTAGAAGCCAGGAGGAATAAACAGTGACTGACCACTTTGACTCATTTATTTAAACATTTATTGAAGATATAATATGGTATGTGAGAATTATATTGGTTACTGTGGGAGATGAATATACAAATGGATATGCTTTACTCTTACTCTGGAGGAGTTGCTCACAATCTGGTAGAACTGACAGTCTATGTAAATGAACAATTACAGTATATTATGATAATACATGCTTTAATTAAAGCACTGGATTCCTAGGGGTGGGATGTGGGGAACATGAACAGGGTGTAAAGAAGTTGACTTTTCACTTGACTTTACAAGGAATTTTCTAGTTAGAGGGAGTAGCTTGTGCAAAGTAGGGGGATAGTAAAAGCAACTGATGTCTTCAGGAAATTTCAGACATTACTTCGAGGGGAGAACGGAGACTTGAAAAAAGGAATGTCCTAGTCATAAAGTCATAGATCAACAGGGGCAGACATGTTTGAATTTTAATGGATGGGAATGATGAAATGTGCATTTTACAAAGCACCCATCATGGAAGGTAGATTATAGGTGACAAGACTATAGGCAGGAGACCAGTTAGGAATGTATATGCCATAATCTAGGCATTAGTCTAGAGGGTGGACCTGCTTTCCAGTGATTTGATTTAAGGAAAGAACCAAGAATATTTAGAGTGGAATATGTGGACAGCATATTCAATAGATAGACTTCTTTAGGTGTTTGAAAGGAGCTGCCTGGGAGAATGTTTCAAGGTTTCTTCTTTGACAAGATCTCAGAGCTACCAGCATTCTATTTGCTGATTGAGGGAAGTCTGTGGGTTCTACTAGCAGGTGGAAGGGGATAAGTGGGATCTAAATCCTTGTTTAAAAGGATGGTGTTCTGGTCAAGCTTTTTGGTAACAAAGAATGGAAACCTCAAAGGTAGCTAAAATAGGATGATGTAAGGACATATGAAATGATTAAAAGGGTGGGCTCTCAGGGGAATTCAAATGTGAACTGTAACTGGGTTGAACTTCACAGATGTCAAACCTGGAAGAGATTCTGGATTCAAGATGGTTCTATAGACCGTATTGGCAGAGAGTTGCTGGATCTTCGTTCAACACCGTATCCCCAGCATCTAGAACAATGCTTGATGCATAGTAGGCCCTAGTAATTACCTAAGTGAAAAAATAAGAGGAAGGCAGAATAAATCTTCACTATAGAGCTTATGGAAATGGAGAAGTGATACAGATGAAATACCGCTGGCTGGCTGGAAGTAGATGATTGCTGATAATAATCACAACTGTTTATTAAGTACCAGCTATGTCCTAGTATTATGCCGAGAGCTTTACATATATTCCTTGATATGTTCAGCCTTGTGAAGGGGTGACAGTGCCCTCATTTTACTAGAGATAACTTAAACCCACAGATTATGACTTGCCCAAGTTCATGCAAAATGCTAAATCAGAGATCTGGAATTTAACCTAGGTCTGCTTGACTAAAGCTTGTGCTGGTAACTAATACCCTATATATTGACAACATAAACAGAAGTAAACCCACATCCCAAGAATATTAAGAAAGCATTTTAGAAACTATTCTTTTTGGTATTTCATCAAAGAATATTTTAATATAAGGCTGGTCTGAAATGTCCGGAACCATTTTTTTTCTGGCTTTACTCTCCAGGGCTAGGAAAGTCTTACATCACCAAGTTACGAGTCAGTTTCTAAAGTAAAAATTGGCCATTGATTCTCTATGTCTCCAACGAAAAAGGACAAAACTTAGAGACTTTTACAGGGTATAAGACAGATGACCAGCTGTCTTCTCAATGGTTGTAGCTTGTAGCTTTCAAATAACTACAATTAAGGATAAGTGACTCAATAAATTGATTATATTGTGTGTGTGTGTGTGTGTGTGTGTGTGTGTGTGTCGGTATAGATATGGTCAAGGATGTTCCTGTCATTCTTCGAAATCGTCTGAGCTTAAGGTTTTGGCTAGTTTATGCTCCTCTACCAAATTATGATAAAATGCATTGTGTCTCAAGTGGAGGTAATACTGATATTGACTTTTAAAAATTGACCTTTTTTTATAGGTATCAGTATTATCTGCAGCTGAAGAAGGATATCTTGGAAGGAAACATTCCTTGTACATTAGAACAAGCAATTCAGCTAGCAGGCTTGGCTGTTCAAGGTAAATAATGGCACTTGATCATATAATAGATCTATCAGATTAAAATGTATGTTAAATAGAAACAGCAAGGGATTCTTAAAGTAACTGACTTTATAGAAAATAACTACTATAAAGTAGTTTTTTATATTAGTGGAATATTCTGTTATCTAAGGGGCTTCCTTGTGGGGAAAAAAATGAGTTTGGATTACTTCAGTGAGATACGAGACTGCTGGAAGCTTAAGCATGTTACGTCAACGGAACGCACAGACCAAAAATAGAGAGGAAATGCACACATATGCACACACATGTATAGCATTTAATAAGCTGTGTATTCCTTTAGTTCAGGAACTTGATCTGCTGCTAGCTAATATTTTCCGAAGAAAGATCAATGTGGTTGATGAGGTTACGTTCGCTTATACTCTAAGCGTACGTCATTTGTTTGGTTTCTCAGTTGTCCTAGGTTATAGAACATCGTCAATCATAATAGATAGTTCTGCATTTCACAAGTATTTTTGAATTAACTGTCATTTTTCACATGTCTAATCTATATGTATTTACATGTATGTAATATACTTTGGAAAGACTTCTGATGGGGCATTATTTCAAATGATAACTGGCATTTACTCTTGGGAATTGAAATTTAATCAGAAGAATCATTAATAAAGTTCCATCAGATATTAGCAGGCATGGAGACATATGTCATTTCTAGACAAATAAATGCCTGATACACATGGAGCCACATTCCTGTTCAAGGTACTTTGAAGCTTCCTAAGTGTCGTCTTTGGCTTTAAGAGTTAGTTTTTCCCAAGCTTTTTGCTGAACTATCAATGTTTTGAACAATTAAAAGTTTCTAAACAAATACATCTTGCTGTAACATATTCAGATGATCTAGTTCCTTTCCCTAGAGATAATCACTACCATGAATGGTTTGGTTTCTTCCTGACATTTTTCTGTGCATAAGTAAGCATACAGGATTACAAAGTAGGTTTTGTTTGTTTTTTAATGACAAAAAAAGAGATGGTTTATATATAGTCTGTAACTTGGCTTTTTTCACTTTATTAAAAGGCATTTTTTCCAAGTCAAGACACATGAATCTACCTAATTAATGTTTTTAAAAAGGTATTTTTAAAGTATACACTTTATAAGCTATAAGGCAAATTTGACTTCTAAATCATAAGCACACCATCTTTGTACTGCATATTGAATTTAGTTCTGCATGTTTTGCTTCCAGTTAAGCATAACTGACATGTGAATATTTGTCATTTTATATAGCTGATTTTGGTGACTTTGATCAGTATGAATCCCAGGACTTTCTTCAGAAATTTGCCTTGCTTCCTGTGGTAAGAATTCTTTTGACATTGGGCCTTTTTAAAAACAATTTATTTCCATACCCTTAATATTCCCTGAAATGAAGTCCATATAGTAGACTTACTAGGCGGGAATAGAGTTTAAAAAATCAATTTCCTCTTATAAACAGCTCAAGTGTAAATGCTTTGCCTGTTGTCTTCTGGTCCTTGTAAACCCACAGAAACAGAAGGGTCTGTGGTCATTGGACTGCAGCCAGAGAAATTCATTTTGTGTTTGGCTGTGAGTCTAAAGAGAGGGACAGATTTCCGACTTCTGTGGAACCACATAGAGGTTTTGCTTTTAACTGAAGGCTCAAAACCTGACAGAGTTATGTTGAAATGGATTTGGTTTCTCATCAGCAAATTAAAGAGTAGATGACAAAAAGATATACTGCCTTCTACAGTTTAAAGTCACTACTGATGGAACTGACAGGGAAACTGTGTGTCGGAACAACTACGGGAGGTGGTACGCTCTTCCGAGTGTCTACACAACCAGCCAGGGAATGCACAAGGTGTTATGTGCTGGGCTTGGAACTGGCTGATGATGTTACCAAACTGAAATAACTCATCTGAAACTTTCTCTGGGATGAATTGAGAAGGCAGGGCAAGTGTTTTGGCTCCTGAGCAGAAGCCACGTCATTCCTTAGAAAGATCATGATTATGTCCTTAAGCAAAGCTCGCACACATTAACACTAGCCCTAGTTTTGCCTGCTGGTGGCAAGAGTCAGTAATGTTCCTTCTAAGAAATTTGGTTGATTTGTTTACATACTTACTGCAGTATGTTTTTTCCAGGAGTGGTTACAAGATGAAAAAGTATTGGAAGAAGCAACCCAAAAAGTGGCCTTACTGCATCAGAAATACAGGTAACGCTGAGAAGTGGAAATAGGTTAGAGCTAATGCCTGTTTGAATTTGAACCATGCATCGACACCATTAAATTTGGAACTTTACTACTGCTGCTGCTACTACTGCTAGTTACCAGGAGCCAACCTTTGCAGAGCTCTCACAGCGTGCCAAGTGTTCTTATGAGCACTTACCCGTATTAACTCATTTATTATTCATTTTTTATCATTGATGAAACTGAGGAGGTGGAAAGCTGCAGTCACTGAAGGATGACAGTTCTTCATCCCTTGTCTTAAAGGTTTTGGTGGTGACTCGGTCCTGTGTAGGTTAATGCAAGATTAGGGAGACGTGTTTTCTTTTGTGATGTGGCAGATGTGATGTTTTCTTTTGTGTCCGCCCCCCTAGTCCCCCACCTTACACCTTTGGAAGCTGTGTTTCTGTCCTCTGGGGGAGCTCTGCTGAGAGCTGTGGTGCTTATTGCCCTGACCCCTGCTTCTGGGCAGAAAGTGGCTTTCTTTGAGAGTGAGTCTGTATGTGTTGTCCAAAAACCCTGTCCTAGAGAATGCTAGGTTTTATTCTAAACCAAATACCATGCAGTTCCAAGTACTTTATATATCATTAAATTCTTATAACCATTCTTTAAGGTAAATGTTACTATCTCCTTACAGATTGGGAAAATCAAGCTCACAAAGACTAAATAACTTGCCCAAAGTTACATGTGGTAGAGGTGGGAACTGAACCCAGGTCTGTCTAAGTATAACCTATTATTCATCCCCTCCCATTAAAAATAACCTTTTGCCTTTAATCTGTCCCCACTCAAATCCATACAGTCACTCACAAAAGATTAATCTTCCTAAAATATCACTTTTGACTTGTCTCCCCTCTTCTCCTCAAATTCATGAATCTCTTCTTGCTTTCCCCCAGCCTAAGTTCATTACCCCTGGGATTAAAGGCTTCCCACAAGTTGGTTAAATCCTGCCATTCCAGCTTTACCTTCTGCTGTCCAAATGAACCTTTTTTTTTTTCAGCATAATTAACCCCTCAGGCACACATCACTCTATCTTTTGTTATTTTCACTCATTCATTTGTGCATCTCCTGAAAAGATAGTTTAGTGCTGTTATTCCGTATGAGGCAGAGTGCTCAATGCTGTGGCACAAAGATAAATAGAACGATGATCTGCCATCAAAGAATGTATTCCCTGCTTTGGCATCTTAAGGGATAGGCAGGACAGCCCATGGTAATAGTAATAGTGATACTGCTAATGGGTACGGGGGAGAGGTGTGCACAGAATGTGGTGGTTCTACCCAGAGCAAGGGCATTTGACTTAGACTCAGGGCAGTCACAGAAGGTGACAAAGAAGGAGTGACATGTAGGCTGAGTCTTGAAGGGTATTAGGGACTGACCAGGTACACAAGTGGGTGACAGGTATACCAGGAAGTGGGATTAGCATGTACAAAGGCCCGGAGGCATGAGGGAATGTGGTATATTCAAAGAAATGCTGCATTTGGGATGGTCGCAGTGTGGGGTGCCTTGTGGCTGTGGGAGAGCAGCAGAAGATGAGGCTGGAGAGGCACATGTCCATGCAGTCGAGTGCCTTCCTACCTACACACCCATTCTTGTAATTCTGTCACCGGAGCTAAGAAGGATTTCCATCTTCTAACCCCTACTTGCAGCACTTACCGTTTGCAATTTAGCACACAGGGCTTAGTATTGCCTGATACTTTGGTGGTTTAGAAAGAATTCTAGCTTTCACTGAAGATTATTTTAGGTGGTGGTTTTATTTCCTGCCTTTCCCCTTACCTGCCTAAAGTACACGGGGTAGGATCTTACATAACTAACCCTCAGCATTCAGCACAGTGCTTTTGCATGCAGTTGGTTTTCAGTAAATACTGATGCATTGATATAACTAATCACAGATGCTTAGAAACTTGAAATGTTTCTACTGTTTTATGACAAATTGATATGTAGTTTTTTTACAAAAGCTTTTCGTAAAACATTTTTTTAGTTTTGTGAACAATCTGACTAACTTCTTGTGGGTTGCAGAGGGCTGACAGCTCCTGATGCTGAAATGCTATACATGCAGGAGATAGAGAGAATGGACGGCTATGGAGAAGAGAGCTACCCTGCCAAGGTAAGCGTGGCACGAAGACTGGGCTTGCCAAAGGCATCTTAGTAATTCTGCCAGAAGAGCGGGGAAGCCCAGGGTTGCCCTGCTGTGCAAAGGCCAAAGAAACATAAAAGCTGAGGTCCTTGTGACCAAAATTTTGTAGTAAAACACATTCCTGTTTTGTGCTTTGTTCTTGGAAGTGCTCTTGAAATAGAGTTCCTTAAGGAGCCCAACTCTGTTTTCATATGTATTTACAAGATGGTAGGTACATTTATACCTTGCAGACTTTTTGCCTTCAGCATAGGTCTTCTGAACATTTCCTATCTGGGACACAAGCGTAGGGAAGTAGGTGTGGTCATTGTGGTTCTTATGCATCTGCTGCCCGAGTTTCCTTTTCCGCTTTCTCCTCTTAGGATAGCCAAGGCAGCGACATATCCATCGGAGCGTGTCTCGAAGGTATCTTTGTGAAACATAAGAATGGAAGGCCTCCTGTGATATTTAGGTATTTTTCTTACATCTTTCTGTGCACTTTCTGTGGCTCCTGTTGGTGATATTTTTTAGTACCTGTGCTAGTTATATCACTCACAAGTAAATCTCTCCCAAGGCCTCACTAGAACATGGAAATATGCCCTCCCTAGAATAAAACAGCACCTGACTGCAATGGTTCTTTTTATAAGATACTTTCTTCAAACCAAATTGTAGAAAATAGTGCTTGTAACGATGGCCTGCTTATGAAATGCTTAAGAATGTGTGACCCTTTTCTTACCATATGAAGGTCCTTCTTTGTCTTGGTGTGAATTTTTCATTTGAGCTCTGGTTTCCAGGGCTATTTCTTGTGGAAACTCTAGGCCTTTCTCTGATTCTAGTTTGTACCAAAATTCCTAAAATACCAACATCTAAAGAAATTTCAATTACTTCTTATAATGTTGATTTTTCTTTTCTTGATTATAAAAAAGTGATACTATCCATTTGTGGAAATCTTGGAATGTATCTAGTAAGAAGGACAGAAAGGATATATAGCAATGTGCTAACAGTGGCTGGCTCTGAACAATGAGATTTCAGGTGATTTAAATTTCCTTTTCAGTATCCTTTGACCCTTCATTTCCTTTGCTTTACTGTCTTTTGGGCCCTGAATCCTCCATGGTGATTAGGACCACAGAGCGTGTACCCGGCTTGGGGAGTAGATCCCCACTCCCAGGCTGTACTGCACTGGGTCAGGTGGCTCCCATTTGGCGATTGCTCTCATGTCCCCAAGCTGCTCATCGTCTTCCAGACATGCTGAGCTGCAGGGTAGGGGGTAGAAATGGATCTGGCCTGCACCGGAAGGGCAGGGCCCTGACATTGGGAGACATCCCACTGGCTTCCTTTATCTCACTGGATAGGAAATTCTAAAATTGCCTTCTTTAATATGATGCTAATAATCTTTAGGTTTAACGGTTAAGCACCAAATTACTACAAATGAATTTTATTTTAAATTTAAATAAATCTAATATAATGGAGAAGGATAAAGAGGGATAGATTTTGTTCTTCCAGACCTATTTTTACCTTTTATAAAATTATACAGTTACGTACTAAAATGGAATATTAATATATAAAATCTGAACATGGTAAAATAGAGTTAGAAAGTTCCAAATCGGAGTTTGAATCCTGGTGAACACACCCAGAATAGTTCACTCTTTGGATTGGAACTTTATCTTCACCCTGCACCACCAGCTTTTCAGAGCAGCTCTCCTCTAGTTTTGTGCCTTATTTTGCCCTGTATACCTGCAGAACTTAACAGTATTTGTCTGCTTCTGTGTTCTCTATCAGCCCTACCCTCCATCTGTGCCCCTTTGAGGGAAGCACTGTCCCTTACTGATCTTAGTATCCTAGGACCTAACACAATTTCTGGTGTTATCATAGTGGGTATCCTTTAAAATGTTTGTTGAATGAGTGAAGGAGGCATTGGCAACCAGCTGAGAGTGGGATATTTGATCAAATTAGTGCAGCCAATGAGGATAAATAGATTTTACATTTTTAAATACTCTGCCTTCATTTTAGTATACATGCTTTTACTTCTTGCCACTAGCTGTTGTCACTTCAATTAGAAAATGCACGCGAGCTGATTAAAACCACTGTTTTCTTTCTAAAATGATAAACAGATAGTAGCTCATATATTAAGCTCAAAAAGGAAAAACTCATATATTCTCTTAGTAAAAAACCTGAGCACTCACATTGCCATTTGCTGTTTGTTGTTCTTTAGGTGGCATGATATTGCTAACATGTCCCACAATAAGTCCTTTTTTGCATTAGAGCTGTCAAATAAAGAGGAGACCATCCAGTTTCAGACTGTGAGTAAACATTAGGAATCTGTATGTAATGTTTTTCCTGAAATTAACACTTCTGTGTGTATGTGTGTTTGGGGGGGGGTAGGATTAAAATTATATAGTATTTCATAGTTTTATAAAACATAAAATTTTATACTACTTTATAACATTTTGTATAGTAGTACTTAGCAAAAATTAGTTGCTCAGTAAATACTGTTGAATGAATGAATGAGTCTTTGGATAAATACTATCTGATTATGATCTCTAAATTAAATTTAAGGGACTATTAAGTATGGGAGAGAGTAAACACTGGTATCTTAACTTCCACTGATAAGTGAACAGCTCTTTAGAAATACAATTTCACAGTTACTTTTACTCTCTTGACAAAAGCAATAAGTCACTGAGTCATTTTGTTTAAAAATGTCTTTGAGTATCTAGTCGTCAGTAATAAAAATGTTTTATTTAAAAATGTCTTTGAGTATCTAGTTGTCAGTAGTAGAAGTGGACATTTTCATAATTTTAAAATTTCTAAGTCATTTTGAAACTGTTTAATGTAAGAATCACACCGTTGAGCAGCTTTTTGTCTTCATAATCTGAGTCCTAATTACAACATTCATATGAGGGGTGCAATTTTAGAAAATGAGAGAATCTCAATGTGTGGAAAGTGACTTTGAAATAATACGTCACCCAGTTCTGTCTTGTTCTCAGATAAGCTCTGTATCAAGTTGTAGATGTGCTTTTGTTTACTTTGTGCATATTTTGTTTGCTAGGAAGACATGGAAACAGCAAAATACGTGTGGAGACTTTGTGTTGCACGACACAAGTTTTACAGATTGAATCAGTGCAGCCTGTAAGTATACCCTGCTCACAGAAACTGTGGGAGGTGGTAAGCTTAGAAGTTTTCATCTCGAACTATAGTATATCGTCTAGAAAGGCAAATTTAAAAAAGGAAAAGATAACATTTTTATAATAATCTCTTTACTTTTGGATGTCAAAATTTTATTTCTCAGTTTTAGCTTTGGACCAACCTCTAATAACTACAGATATGCCTCTAAGATTTCTTTCAGCTAGTAACTAGAATTATTCTAATTCATGAAAGCTAAA
Organism: Aethalodelphis obliquidens; assembly: GCF_003676395.1. Taxonomy (NCBI): domain Eukaryota; kingdom Metazoa; phylum Chordata; class Mammalia; order Artiodactyla; family Delphinidae; genus Aethalodelphis; species Aethalodelphis obliquidens. The sequence continues at coordinate 13,471,736 of NW_020837965.1, read as the reverse complement.
ATGGAATTTTTTTTTTAATCAACATTTTGAGTAAAAAAAGGTTATTCAGCTTTTCAAGCCTTTTGAAGAATTTATACCCCTTGTTCCTAAATGTACGTTTTCCTTAGCCCACATGGGTTTCCCCCTTCTGCTGGATCATTCCCATCAGGATACAAACATGCTGTAATATTTTACCTCTTAAAATTTTTCCTTCGTTCCACATGCCCTCTAGCCACGGTGCCATATCTCTCTTTTCTTCTACAGCTGATTTCTTCAGAAGAGTTGTATAATCTTGCTCTCTCGCCCCATTTCCCCTAAGCTGCCACGGCACTGATGCCGCTTGTCGGAGTGACAGTGACTTTCACCCAGTGGTCATTTCAGGAGTTCTTTCACTTGACTCCTGGGCAGCACCGAAGCTCTGCTCATCCCTTCCCCCCTGCTCCCTGCTCTTCCTTGGCTGCCAGGACCCCACGCTCTCCTGCTTTTTCTCTTTCTAAGCCTATTTCTTCTCAGTCGGCTTTGCTGGTTTAATCCTCGGACCTCTTCTCATCTACACTTGTTCTCTAGGGGATTTGGCTTGACCCAGGCTTCAAAGCAGCGTTGATATACTAAAGTGAACCCGACTTCATTTCTAGTCCTGTCTTCCCCCTGAGCACTTGACTCGCACACCCTACTGACATCTCTACTTGGGTGCCTAACAGGCTTCTCCAATTTGATACGCCTAAAACCAAACTCTTGACGTGCTCCTCTTCCTGCCCCAGAGTCTGCTTCTTCCTACTGTCCCCCATTTCGACAGATGGCGGCACACCATAGTCACTCAGGCCCCAAACCTAGAAGTCCTACTTAATTCCTGTTGCCCTTTCATCCCACATCCAGTTCGTCAGTATGCTCTGCAAATTCTGCCTTCAAAACATATCTAAATCTGACCATTTGTACAACTCTTTCAGCTGATGACTTAGTGCTGGCTGCCATAGTTCTCATCTGGAATACTGCTGAAGCCGCCTTTTGTGTTTTTTTTTTTTGGCTGCATTGGGTCTTCATTGCTGCGCACGGGCTTTCTCTAGTTGGCGGAGAGCGGGGGCTACTCTTCGTTGTGGTGCATGGCTTCTTATTGTGGTGGCTTCTCTTGTTGCAGAGCACGGGCTCTAGGCACGCAGGCTTCAGTAGTTATGGCATGCGGGCTCAGCAGTTGTGGCTCATGAGCTTAGTTGCTCCGCGGCATGTGGGATCTTCCCGGACCAGGGCTCGAACCCGTGTCCCCTGCATTGGCAGGCGGATTCTTAACCACTGCACCACCAGGGAAGTCCAATAACTTTAATTTTTATGGTCATTTCTTTTAAGGCTCTCAGTCCAGACTGTGCTTAGTCACATTTAAAGTGATAATGATTCTGAAGTATCGATAGACTCGTTCTCATGGTCCAGATGGGCATTTAACGAAACCGCAGCAGGCCTGGAACTGGGCAGTGAATTCTGGACATCAGGTTCAGGCTGGGGTGACCAGTGGCTCAGGAGATGGACTCTGCTTGCGTAGAAAGGAGGCCTTTGCTCCTGAGTGTCTCCTTCCCCGCTCCTCAGTCCCGATACATTGTCTAATGGTGTTTGGGGTGGCCTCATGTGAATCCTCAAACCTTGACCTAGATGACTCTATTTTAGAATTTATAGAATGATGTGATCCATCTTCAGTCTTGCTCTCTCTCTCCACTTTCAAAGTACATTAGGTAACAATCATCTTTTTTATGTCACCCAAGCCTTAAAAATGTTAGATAACAATCTCTTTGCTTTTTAATTTATAAAATGGGGATAATGGGGCTTTTACTTAACATTTCTTTAGGGTTGGAATAGGAATTAAATGAGGTAATGTCAATCTCTTAGGTGAAATGACTTCTCTCGCCCTCTTCCCCACCCGAAGCCCCAGAACTGGTCATGCTATAATCGACCTCCTGAATTTATATGAGAAGAGCCTGGAAGGGAAGAGGACTCTTGAGAGGGGTCTTGGTATGGGAGGCTTTTCTCTCTCCTCTCTGGGGGGAGCGGGGGAAGGGGAGGTTGGTATCCCCCAACCTGCAAAGCCAAGTGGTAGAAGTTTCCACAGACTTTCTCTAGAGGGGGAAGTTGGATTTCTGTCACCAGTGGGCTGCTTGCTGAGCCTTGTCAGAGGGTTGGTCTGTGTTCCCTGCAGTTTACGTGTAAACTGAATATGGGTGAATACGGCAGCTGGTCTCTGTTCTGGAGACTTCTGTGATCAGGAGATGGACTGGGGTAGGCCCTCCTGGAAGGGGATGGGGTTGCCCCACTTCTTCGAGGCCTACTGCAGGGTTTGAAGGACTGCGAGAGGCTTGGCAGAAGAGAGTGACCCCTATCCCGTTAGAGGAAGGTCATTAAGATCAACATTTCCTAGGTATTTCCACCATCCAACATATTTTTTGTTCATCCAAAGCGCACTCCTCTGCACTAGCTAGAAATATATAAGAAAGAAAGCTCACAAAGCGAAAGTCGGACGACTCTTAGCAATTCACAGCCTTTACAGCTCAACTGGAAATGCTTAGCCATGAGCATCGACTTCAGTCCTCACTCGCTATTTCATTCATTTATTCAGCAAACGTTTGGCACCTTCCTTGTGTGCCAGGCACCAGTGGTACCATGGTGTGTCGTCTGCCTCCATGGAGCCTACGAATCTGTTGAGGTTGGGAGGGGGTGAGACAGATAGTCAGCTGTTAGGGGCCTGTGCTCAGGAGTCCGACAGACCTGCCTGGTTCAAGTGCCAGTTCTGCTTATTTGCCACATGGCCAGGAGCAATTTACTTAATCTAAGGATCAGTTTCCTCATCTGTAAAATCAGGATAACTGGCCTCGTTTATGGGGTTGGTGTTAGGATCCCATGAGGTAATCAGGTATAGCCTTCAGCACGATTTGTTTTACTTGGGCTAGCAGCCTTTTCTTACTTTGTCATCTCCAATACATGCATTCCAGTGGTTTTCTTTTTTTTTTTCCTAAGTTCTTCAGCTGCCTCAGTGTTAGCAGCACCCATCAGCATAGTAACTGCCCCAAGACACAACCGACAGTTACACCATTTTCTCTTGTGTACTAAGTTTAGGACAGCTGATCTCAGAGCAAACTGCCTTTATAAGAATATTGGCGGGAAGAAGGAGGAGGTTAGAATATTAGAACCGATGGTGTGGCTGCCTGCGTCACAGTTTGGCAGGCGGAAGACGTACTAGTTGGTGTTCAGCAGAAGTGGCCTCTCCAGGGGGCAGTGCCGCCTCCGTCCTGGGTGCCGCCAGCAAGGTGCCAAAATAGATCCCGAGTGTGGGAGCTGCCACCTGTGCTGCTAAGCTGTGCACCCTTGGATTTGGGGTTTAACACGCTTAAGTTTATTCTCGTTTCTGCTGGGCAATCCTGGACATGGTGTTGGAGGTTTCTATCAGCAACCTTTCTCCCCATCTGTGAATTTTGAATTTATAGTACTTTAAAAGTTTGGTCAGTTTACTGAGTCTCTGGACTAAATATAAACTTCAAAGGACCCAGTTGGCCTAAACAATGGAGAGTAAAGGGAAAGAAAATTTCAAGGCTACAAAATGCAGTGTCTTCAGATTCTGGACATGAATTTTAAGAATATATTAATGTGCAGTTAAGGAGTGCTTAAGAAAAAAGGCCCAGACACACCCTCCTGACTTGTTCCACTAAGGAGGCCTCCTCCTTTACTAATATATAATGCTTTACCAATTGATGCAGGTATTTTTGCAGTCTAATGGAATTAACATCCATTTTATTATTGTGAAGTAATAATTACTGGCAGAATGGGGAACATCCTTTGGAAAAGAGACATCTTTTTTTGTTGAGACATCTATTCTTCATCAACAATCTTAATACCTTCCAGTGATAATAAAAGGATATTATTAAAGAAAGCATTTAATCAAAAAAAGTCAACTCTTGAAAGCAACTGTAGCTACTTGATAAGCTCCTAATAATCAGTAGAATATTTTTAATCTCAAAAATCTTGTAAAAGTTAGCTAATATTTAGGGTTTGAATATAGGAAATCAGTTGTTAGAGTGCTAAGAATAATGTTAATTTATGAGACATGAGGCTTGAGATTATGGTAAATTTACTGATTAAATGGAGCTAGTGTTTACTTTGTGGATTTTCCAGTAATTAGTCCTTAGAACACTATAACCAAGGGTCACAAAATTTTTTTTTTTTTTTTGGCGGTACACAGGCCTCTCACTGTTGTGGCCTCTCCCGTTGCGGAGCACAGGCTCCGGACGCGCAGGCTCAGCGGCCATGGCTCACGGGCTCAGCTGCTCCGCGGCATGTGGGATCTTCCCAGACCAGGGCACAAACCCGTGTCCCCTGCATCGGCAGGCGGACTCTCAACCACTGCACCACCAGGGAAACCCACAAAATATTTCTGTAATTAGTAATTATGTGTCACATGCTCATGAGCTAGGAACAAATGGTCAAAGTTTTTTCAAAAAGTGCTTTGACAAAATTACATCATCAACACAGCCAAGAATCCTATGTGTTTAGGTTCCTAGATCTTATTTGCAATATAACTGACCACACATAAGAACAACAATAAAAAAATGTCTACCTCTGTGTTAAAAAGATTGAATTACCAAAGGACTTTTCTGTTTGTTTGTGAGCTACGTTTATTCAAAGATGGAGCTTGCTGTGAATATCTTAAAATCTCAGATTATCTGATAAATATTAGTCGGCACTCCTGAATATTCTCATTCCTTTTTAAAAAGTACACTTAAAACCAGAGAGAAGTTTCTTGCTAAGAAAAGTGAATGGATTTATCACAGGCCCACCAAACCAATTTTCCTACTGTTTCTCTTTCCCTATCTTAGTTCCTTAGAGGAAATATAGATTCTTAAGTTTCCAAAGTTATAACCTTATCTCTTCATGGAGGTGGTCAGTGCTGAGCCAGGCCTACAGGAGAAATGCATTTGCACTGAATCTTGCTTCCCTTGGGATGAGTTTGCGGCCCTCTGGCATGGCCTGTTTTCCCCTCTGCTTCTGATCACTCCAGACGTTCCACCCAAATGGACCAGGGAAAGTTACTGCTGCCCATCCCTCTGGTAGTCCAGGTGACTGATGCCCCATGAGGCTCAAACCCTGGAGTGTGGTAAGAGGGATCTGGGCATCAGGAAAGGGCCGAGGCCCCAGGTAAGGACAGAAAATCTCCTTTCTTTTCTCTAATTTATGATTGGATTAGTTTGTCTTTTGCTTTAGAAGATTTATTGTTTTATCGTCTTATTAACTTATTTTGGTAGAATTAGGGAGGTTATGTATATATGTATGTGTGTATATATATATATATATATATATATATATATTCTCTCAAAGACATGTCTTATTTTACAGGCAAACTCAGACCGTCATAGTGAACCCCATTAGGAGGAGGTCTTCTTCGAGGATGTCTCTGGTAAGAAAGAAGGAAAAATACAATTGGTCTTTTTCTTTTAGTGATGTCATCTTCCTTAATAAAATATGCTTTTAGCACTGTTAATTTTTAGTTTGAACCACAAAAGTGTGCTGATATTTGACCAAAGAAATGGTGATTTTCCATAGCTTAAGCCTAATATTTATATAATATATATAATATTTATTATATTATACATATTTAAATATTAGGTCCAACCTCATATTAAAAATTTTGTGAAAATGACTCTACTACCCAAAGCAATCTACAGATTCAATGCAATCCCTGTCAAATTACCAATGGCATTTTTTATGGAACTAGAACCAAAAATCTTAAAATTTGTAGGAGACACAAAAGACTCCGAATAGCCAAAGCAGTCTTGAGGGAAAAAAACAGAGCTGGAGGAATCAGACTCCCTGACTTCAGACTATACTACAAAGCTACAGTAATCAAGACAGTATGGTACTGGCACAAAAACAGAAATATAGATCAATGGAACAGGATAGAAAGCCCAGAGATAAACCCACGCACATATGGTCACCTTATCTTTGATAAAGGAGGCAAGAATATACAGTGGAGAAAAGACAGCCTCTTCAATAAGTGGTGCTGGGAAAACTGGACAGGTACATGTAAAAGTATGAGATTAGAACACTCCCTAACACCATACACAAAAATAAGCTCAAAATGGATTAAAGATCTAAATGTAAGGCCAGAAACTATCAAACTCTTAGAGGAAAACATAGGCAGAACACTTTATGACATAAATCACAGCAAGATCCTTTTTGACCCACCTCCTAGAGAAATGGAAATAAAAACAAAAATAAACAAATGTGGCTTTTGCACAGCAAAGGAAACCATAAGCAAGACCAAAAGACAACCCTCAGAATGGGGGAAAATATTTGCAAATGAAGCAACTGACAAAGGATTAATCTCCAAAATTTACAAGCAGCTTATGCAGCTCAATAACAAAAGAACAAACAACCCAATCCAAAAAATGGGCAGAAGACCTAAATAGAAATTTCCTCAAAGAAGATATACAGATTGGCAACAAACACATGAAAGAATGCTCAACATCATTAATCATTAGAGAAATGCAAATTAAAACTACAATGAGATATCATCTCACACCAGTCAGAATGGCCATCATCAAAGAATCTAGAAACAATAAATGCTGGAGAGGGTGTGGAGAAAAGGGAACACTTGCACTGCTGGTGGGCATGTAAATTGCTACAGCCACTATGGAGAACAGTATGGAGGTTCCTTAAAAAACTACAAATAGAACTATCATACTACCCAGCAATCCCACTACTGGTCATATACCCTGAGAAAACCATAATTCAAAGAGTCATGTACCAAAATGTTCATTGCACCTCTATTTACAATAGCCAGGAGATGGAAGCAACCCAAGTGTCCATCATCGGATGAATGGATAAAGAAGATGTGGCACATATATACAATGAAATATTACTCAGCCATAAAAAGAAACGAAATTGAGTTATTTGTAGTGAGGTGGATGGACCTAGAGTCTGTCATACAGAGTGAAGTAAGTCAGAAAGAAAAACAGATACCGTATGCTAACACATGTATATGGAATCTAAGGAAAAACAAAAAAGGTCATGAAGAACCTAGGGGTAAGACAGGAATAAAGACACAGACCTACCAGAGAATGGACTTGACGATATGGGGAGGGGGAAGGGTAAGCTGTGACAAAGTGAGAGAGTGGCATGGACATATATACACTACCAAACATAAAATAGATAGCTAGTGGGAAGCAGCCGCATGGCACAGGGAGATCAGCTCTGTGCTTTGTGATCACCTAGAGGGGTGGGATAGGGAGGGTGGGAGGGAGGGAGACGCAAGAGGGAAGAGATATGGGGACATATGTATATGTATAACTGATTCACTTTGTTATAAAGCAGAAACTAACACACCATTGTAAAGCAATTATACTCCAATAAAGATGTTAAAAAAAAGTTTTTGACTCTTAGCCAAGAGTAATCAGTAGATATTTAAAATACTAGATGATTTTGCCTAATAAGATTAAATATGCTACATATAAGCTTCTTATGTTCAGTTGTTTATATAAGAATTCAGGAAATTTTTGTCTATTCCTTCTTGCTCTTAACTTTTTGGATACAGCTTGTTTTCTTGTGCTGTCTGATGTCTGATATCAGCGCATAGGGCTTAGCATTGCCATTCTGGCACTGAAAATGAAACACTGAAATGATACACTGGAAATGAAACACTGAAATGAAACACTGAAAATGATAGATATGGTAAGAGCTATAGGGGCTTCATATTTATTTTTCATATATAATACGTTTGGCTGCTTTAGAAGTGTTTAATGGAGAGAAAGAAACCAGCAGAAAATTACTGTACACATATTACATAGGCAATGTGTTTTAATGCTGTTTCCAATTTTCCATTTCTTAGCCTAAACCCCAGCCCTATGTGATGCCTCCCCCACCCCAGCTGCATTATAATGGACATTATACAGAACCATACACTTCTTCCCAAGGTAAAGTACACTCTTTCTGAAATGCCTTACAAAATTATTATGAGTAAATTAACGAGGACTTGGAGATCTTGAAGCCAGGATAGTTTTTGGCTGAAGTTACATCCAAAGTTGTTGTCATGATTATAGCCAACCTGGATTCATAGAAGAAGCTGCCATTATAAAGTCAGTTTTTTGGAAATGGGTGGAAAATATTCAATATCAAATTTTGATGCTCAAGTTTGGCCCATGGGCACTCCTTCAAGGTGGTTCCCGTGTCCTGTTAACACACCCCAGTAGCCTTTGAGTGCTTCCTTGCTTTCCAGCTCTGGCATGTCCCAAGCTCATTTTGTTTTTTCCTGCCCGAGACCTTCCCACTGTAAAGTATTAAACATTTTATTTTTATCTATTTGCGTTCATCTTTCACATGATGGGTATAGGGAGCTGTATTTAAACAGCGCCTCCGAAGCTGAATCTCCAGCATTCGTTTTACAGACTCTGCCTACAGGGCTCTGCTATAAAGGCTGAGGAGATTTATGCAGAGAAGTAATTCCGTATCTCAAGAAGCTTGGATTCTAATGGTGGAGGATAAGACAAGTACACAAATAACTTAAATACAAAGAGAACATGATTGTTGTGATGAGAGAGAGCGAGCAATTGCTCATCATGTTGGAGAGACTGAGAAAGGCTTTTTGGACCTCAAAAGATGGGTAGATTTCCATATGTAGAGAGAGGCAGGTTCCTGTTGGGATTGCTGCTCCTGGTTTTGTGAAGGGGGTGTGGATAGTGAATGCATTGGCACAAACAAGGAAGAGGGTGGCTGGACTCAGTCCCACAGGGAACTGGTAGAACATGGTGTGTGAAGGGACTGGAAGGTGGGTGGTGACGCATTGCTGGTGCCGGGCCTTGTGTGTAAGATGAGACTTTCTGTGCAGTGCGACGGGTGGGTGGGAGGGGATGGATTGGGCTCTGGGTTCCCAGAGTGTCCCCCTCAGGATGTTTTCACCTTCTTCACGGTCTTCTCCTCCTTGCACACTGCCCTCCTTTGGTTTTGTGACCCCAGCTCCCACCCACTTCCAGGAAAAGGCTTTTCTCTCTGCACTGTTAGTGTTTCCTTGCTGTTCATCCTTTTTCCTCCATCTGAAAGCATCCTACTATTTTTCCTCTCTTCTCTCTTCAAACTGCAGTTTGAATTATTTTTTTCTTTCATTTTTCACCCCACTTCTGAGAGTAACACGTGCGTGCTCCTTCTGCCTCCTGGTTACCCCTTTACTTCTCCTACCTTTGCTACTCTGTTCAAGCTGCCCTCTCACAGGTCCCCAGAGCCCCGCACATTCTCCTTCCCATCCGATTCCAGCAGTCTAGGCTCTTGACAGACCTCTCTTGCCTGCGCTGGGTTCTCCCTCCTCCTGTACCATCGGTGTTCACTGCTCCCAAAGTCTGCCCAGTGCCTCTTCTCCCCCCGCAGGCTTCTGCAGCAGCCTCGTTTCACCCATGGTTCGGGTTTCAGCGAGGATGACTGTCTGTGTTTCCCACCCCGTCATCACTGCTGTGCTCCAGCCCCACATTTCATCTGTCTGACAACTGTTGGGGCAGTGAAGGGAGCTACTGCATGTGAGCCCTCAGCGGGCTACCCGGCTGAGTGGGAAGCACTCAGTGAATATTATCCACCATTACAGCTTGCTGAAGACTGACATCCTGCATTTGAGCCCATCACGCTAGTCCACAAGTCCCTTTGCCCAAGTTCCTTACTTCTTTACGACGAAGTCACCCTCCTGGTTACTTGGATTCCAAACTGCATGTAATTTTTCTTTTCTCTTTTTGCCTTCAATACCCCGACAGTTGCAAACCCTATTGCCTCTGATGAACTCCATGTAACACCTCTTCCATGTCCCCTTCGCCCTGTCCCTCTGCTGCTAATCCAGTTCTTTTTTTTTTTTTTTAAACGTCTCATTAGTTCTTGCATCATAGCTGCTGATATCTTCAGTCTTCAATCCCCACTCTCCCTGGTTCACCTGACACTCAGCAGCCAGGCTCTTCTTATCCCATCTCCCTGACGATCGTTCCTTTGTCTAGTGTTCAACGTTCTCTGTGATGTTTCTTCATGCTACTCTTCCTGTCTTATTCCCCACTGTTCTCTACCCTCTCCGGCTACCTGGTACTCCAGCCAGACCGAGCACGCCCTCTGTGCCTCGTCTCCCAGCTTTGCCCGCACTGCTCTGTCACCCACAAGGGTCCTTATCCCATGCACCCTCCTGCCCACATGCTTCCGCCCAGTCAGGATGGGCTAGGCTGCCGTGTGGGAAGCAATTCTAAACTCTTAGTGGCTTACACAGGAAAGCTTACTTCTTTCTCAGGTTACCCGTGTCCATTGTGCACTGGCAGGAGGGCTCTGCTCCACGTCGGCCTGCCCCAGGGACTCGGGCTGGGGTCCCTTTCCATCTGGAATGTTGGGCACGGTGGCAAGGAGAAGGGAGCCTGGAGATTGCTGGGTGGGATCCGAGCGATCCGCGCACACTCAGAGGTAGAGAGCCCGGCTACTGATGAAACCCCACCCACATACCCCAAGGCCCCTTGAGGGCTGTATCCCCTGGGGGATTGTTCTTGGTCTTCTCCCTGTCCCATCAGCCTGGCCCAAGCTGGAAGCGATCCTTCTCTCCTCCGGACTCCTGTAACGCTTATCTCCTTTCATTGTCACGCTTCTTCCTTGGATTCTGGTGATCTGGGTACACACCTTTCCCTTTATATTTATCTGGATTCCAGTCATTTTCCCCCCGTTAGTTCTTAGCATAGTCTTTTACACATACAGACTCGTAAATGAATGGTTCATGGAATACCCAGAGGAGCCTGGAGATGGGGAGGCCAGGCCGGCGGGTACTGTGCGAGTCTGGACGGGCTTGAACGAGGCTGAGCTGTGACAGCAGTGAGTAGAGGGGACTCCGTAGACGCACATTGCAGAGTGTTCCAGATACGGGAAATGGACAGGAACAAGGAAGCATTGCGTGTCCACAGGAAGAAACAGTGGTGCGTTTGAGGCCCATCCCTTTGTGGCTGTATGTGCCACACACGAGGCTGTGGCATGTTCACTTTGATAATCATTTGGCACTTAAACCGCCAAGAGGCTTTTGAATCGAAAAAAGAATGCTTTTCGATGGCAACTGTTCTCTGATGGTTAGAAATCACCCTCGTTAGTTTTCCAGGTGAACTGCAGGTTGGACTGAAGAAACATGCCTCCTACCAGCCCCGACCAGGTGCACACACAGCCAAGCTAGATCCTGCTAGCTGGGACCCCAGTCTTACTGCAGCATGGGGGCTGGAGCAGGGGGCAGGTGTGGCTGTCTTAGCAAGGGTCTTCTTGGCGTCTGGCCCCTAGTGAGGTATACAGCTACTGGTGACACTGTTGGACCTGAAGAGGCTCAGATCCTGCCCAGCTACTGCCCTTTTGTGTCTTCACTGTGGAAGAATCTATGCAGCCCGCCTAGAGTTTCATTTAAGGAACTGTTTACAGACAGCTGGTGCTTGAACTAGCTCAGCATCATCAAGGCCACATCTCCAGTGAGGGGAGAAGGCAGAGTCAGAGACCCAAAGCCCTGAACAGTATCTCTGCCTGCAGTCCCCCAGACTTCCAGAAAGCCTGCTTTGTGTCTCTAGTAAAACACGTTTTTGACTTTCAGAAAAAGCCAGTGTTCTGTGGCACAGTTGTACTCTCAATATTGGACTTAGATTTGGCTGCTCTTTATTGGGTGTCACATCCTGAATACCACCCTTAGAGTAGGCAGGGTCATCCCCATTCTCTAGATGAGGAGGCGAGGCTCCCAGAAACCCCCTGTCCAGGGTCACTCAGAGCTGTGGCTAGAGCCAGGTCACTTCAGGGTGGAGTTTCATGAGGTACGCTGAGAATGTCATCAACGTTCGGGGCCTGTCTCAGTATTTGTCTAGAGTAATTGATCCACTTTGTACATTTAGAAAATCTCATTTTAAAATATACATTTTTTTTTTTTTTTTTTTGCGGTACGCGGGCCTCTCACTGTTGTGGCCTCTCCTGTTGCGGAGCACAGGCTCCGGACGCGCAGGCTCAGCGGCCATGGCTCACGGGCCCAGCCGCTCCGCGGCACGTGGGATCTTCCCGGACCGGGGCACGAACCTGTGTCCCCTGCATCGGCAGGCGGACTCTCAACCACTGCGCCACCAGGGAAGCCCTAAAATATACATTTTAAATGTTTTGTTTTTCCCCCCAGATAACCTGTTTGTGACCAACCAGAATGGATACTACTGTCACTCTCAGACAAGTTTGGATCGAGCCCAGATTGACCTGAGTGGTCGCCTCCGCAACGGCAGTGTCTACAGTGCACACAGCACCAGCTCCTTAAATAACCCCCAGCCCTACTTGCAGCCCTCACCCATGTCCTCGAACCCAAGCATCACCGGGAGTGACATCATGAGGCCTGACTACGTCCCGTCGCACCGGCACAGCGCCCTGATCCCCCCGTCCTACCGCCCGACCCCCGACTATGAGACGGTGATGAAGCAGCTCCACAGAGGCCTGGCGCCCGCCGAGAGGCAGAGCCACTCGCTGAGAAACCTCAACATCGGCAGCTCGTACGCGTACAGCAGGCCCGATGCGCTGGTCTACAGCCAGCCCGAGATCCGGGAGCACGCGCACTTCAGCTCCCCCCCGTCGGCCCACTACCCGTTCAACCTGAATTACAGTTTCCACAGCCAGGCCCCTTACCCATACCCCGCAGAGAGGCGGCCGGTGGTGGGTGCCGTCAGCGTGCCCGAGCTGACCAACGTGCAGCTCCAGGCCCGGGACTACCCAGCCCCCAACATCATGAGGACGCAGGTGTACCGCCCGCCGCCCCCCTACCCGTACCCCAGGCCCGCCAACAGCACCCCTGACCTGTCCCGCCACCTCTACATCAGCAGCAGCAACCCCGATCTCATCACCCGGCGTGTCCATCACTCTGTCCAGACGTTTCAGGAGGATAGCTTGCCGGTGGCGCATTCCCTGCAGGAGGTCAGCGAGCCCCTGACCTCAGCCCGGCACGCCCATCTCCAGAAGAGGAACAGCATTGAGATCGCCGGGCTGACCCACGGCTTTGAGGGCCTGCGGCTCAAGGAGAGGACCATGTCGGCGTCAGCGGCGGACGTGGCTCCGCGGGCCGTCTCCGCGGGCTCCCAGCCAAACGTCGTCACTGAAAGGACAAAGCGAGAAGAGGACGATGAGCAGCAGAGCAGATACGGTCACAAAAAGTCCCTTTCAGACGCCACCATGCTGATACACAGCAGCGAGGAGGAGGAGGAGGAGGACTTGGAGGAGGGGCGCGGGGCGCAGGTGCGGGCGCCCCGGGGCAGCTACTCCCAGCAAGCCCCGCGGAGCGGCCCCCACACGCCCGGCCCCCCGGCCGCCGGCCCCACACACAGCCTTGAGCCCAAGGCCCACGTCACTGAGGCCGAGAGAAAGGGGAGGGCCGGCAGCCCAGTTCCCACGCCCGGGGAAGGCCCGCGGCCCAGGAGGGACGGGCTGCTGACGCCCTCCATGTCCGAGTCCGACCTCACCACGTCCGGGAGGTACCGCGCCAGGAGGGACTCTCTGAAGAAGAGGCCGGTGTCAGATCTCCTCTCCGGAAAGAAGAATGTCGTGGAAGGGCTTCCGCCGTTAGGGGTGAGCCGTTCAGTGTGCGGGGGGGCGGGCGGGGTCACCCAACCCAGCACGGTGCCCTGTGCACCTGACTTTTCTCAGTGCCTTCTGCCCTCTATCCATCTTTTCTTTCACTCATTACTTCTGATGTTTTTCAGCTTTTTTCCTTTTAAGTTGTTTCAACTCCCCCCCCGCCAGCCAACACATATTTTGCCCAGTTTTTGTCTTATTTTGTAATACTTTGAGTTTGAGTATCTATGGAAATAATGGGGAGGGATTAGAATTTTCGTGGTTTTGCTGGAGGTAATAACTTAGGTGAAGTGAAAGGTAAACGTAGGAGGCTCTGTGGAATGGAAGAGAAAGAATGAATGGGAAGTTTTAGTAATGCAGTGTGATGGAAAAGGGAGTAAAGGTTTCACGACTTTAGCCAGGATTGCTTTGTCAGCCACCCGTAAAAATACCCCGCTGTGGTGCAGGGTCTAGGGCTGCTCTTGTTCAGTTTGCTTGTTTGGGGTCTGAGGGAAGCATTCCCCGAAGTGTCCCTAATGTATTCCTTATGTCGCAGTCCGTGTGGGTACAGCTTGAACTGCTGGGCTGTGACCTCTGAGGGCTGGAAGGTGATTCTGGAGCTGGAAGGTGGCACTTTGTCAAGACAAAAAACCCAAGAGCTCCAGGTCTCTTTATTTATTCTTTATATCTTTACTGGAGTATAATTGCTTAACAATGTTGTGTTAGTTTCTGCTGTACAACAAAGTGAATCAGCTGTAAGTATACATATTCCCCATATCCCCTCCCTCTTGAACCTCCCTCCCACCCTCCCTATCCCACCCCTCTAGGTGGTCACAAAGCACCGAGCTGATCTCTCTGTGCTATGCGGCTGCTTCCCACTAGCAATCCATGTTACATTTGGTAGTGTATATATGTCCATGCCACTCTCTCACTTCGTCCCAGCTTCCGCTTCCCCCTCCCCCACCCCATGTCCTCAAGTCTGTTCTCTACGTATGCGTCTTTATTCCTGCCCTGCCACTAGGTTCATCAGTACCATTTTTTTAGTTTCCATATATGTGTGTTAGCATATGGCATTTGTTTTTCTCTTTCTGACTTACTTCACTCTGTATGACGGACTCTAGGTCCATCCATCTCATTACAAATAATTCAATTTTGTTCCTTTTTATGGCTGAGTAATATTCCATTGTATACATGTGCCACATCTTCTTTATCCATTCATCTGTCGATGGACATTTAGGTCGCTTCCATGTCCTGGCAGTTGTAAATAGTGCTGCAGTAAACATTGTGGTACATGACTCTTTTTGAATTATGGTTTTCTCAGGGTATGTGCCCAGCAGTGGGATTGCTGGGTCATATGGTAGTTCTATTTGTAGTTTTTTAAGGAACCTCCGTACTGTTCTCCACAGTGGCTGCACCAATTTACATTCCTACCTCCAGGTCTCTTTAAGAGAGAGATTGAGTGAACTGAGAACCCAAGGAAGGTCCCTTGTAGAAAATGCAGCTCCTTAATATTCAGGATGATAAATAACCGTGGTTTAAGCGCTTTTTATCTACTTGAGGCAAAATATAAAAGAGCATAACATCATCTCTAGCTGCCATTCCCAGAGCATTTACCATGTGCTGAGCAGGCCATCTGCTTTACCATGTCCAGTTTACAACAGGCCTATTGTTTCTACAGATGAGAAAATAGACTCTGAGATATTAAGTAACTTTCCCAAGGTCACACAGCTAATGAGTGACCGAACTGAAATTTTAAACCCATATTTATCTCCGCAACTGGTTCTCCTATCTTCTACATTGTTCTGCATCGAAGTAGTATATTTTATTAAGTAATAATTCCTTGTCTAAGCTTTGCTGTTCTCTGTCTTTCCACTGAAACCTTTTAACTCTGAGTTCCTCAGCTTTGCCCAGGCATCTGTGGCATTGTCATGTCAGCGTGTCCACTCTGAGTCATCTGGCTTCCTTGCTCAGGCTCCTCCTTGCCCAGGGCTCCATTCCCTGTGCCCTGCGCTCCTGCCAAGTGAAAGCGATTAATTAGCCTATGCATTCTGTCTCGAGTTGCTCCCAGTGTCCTGGCAGCTAAGGACTCCTCCCCCCATTTTTGCTGGTGGGCATGTTCAGACCTGAGGGCACGTCACAAATGTGGTTCTGCCCTAGTGTATTATTAGATCTTCTAAGATGCTACAGACATCTTCATAAGCAGGAGGAAAGTTCACACAATATTATAGCGGTTATGAAATAGATCAGTATACACAGACTCAAACTACTTACAGTAGTGCCGTGAATTTAAACGTGTTTTCTTTTAATGGGTTGGAATTGTAAATTTATTTTAAATTTTTCTTGGGAGTACATTCTCACTCATCTGTCTGACAGTAAAGGCCAGTGTCTCAGGTCGGCTGAAGCGGAGGGCATGGGCTCACAATCAGTGATTCAGGGCAGGACAGGGTGTGGACGTGTCTCCCGAAGTAACTGCCTGAGTCCTGAGCCAGCTGGACGGGGCCCTCTCATAGTTGACACTCTTCACTGATTACATCATGAACATAGTTTTTATGTGTGACCTGAGTCTTTCCCCGAATGATACTTGTTTTGAGTAGAGTCCAGTATTCAAGCCTGTTGTCCCTGTAGTTGCGAATGGCCCAGCGAATTCTGCTAAATCTGAGGACTTTTATCGGTTTGGTTCTCTAAAAATACAAAATTTCCCCCTCATTGACTTTTAGACCTATAGTATTAGTGAGATTATGTGATTGGATTATCCTTTTTCACCCCTTCTTTTCGCATAAGGGATCTCCCTACTTAAGGAATGTGAATGGCAGCTGTGGCCCAGGAAAAGGTACAGGACCTAAGAGTGGAAAACTTGGGTCTGAGTCTAGAACCTGCCATTCATTAGTTCTCTGCCCAGTGGGCCGGGCCCTTCACACACCAGAGCCTCAGCTTCTCCATCCGTAACACAGGACGGTCACCCCTCCTCTGTCTGCTGTGGCGTTGTGTTAGGTCCCACATAGGGTTAGGCATGAAAAGTGCTTTCTAAATTCTATGATGCAGCATAACTGATTTTAATGCACGGTTTTTATTGTGTTGACCCTATTTGCCATGTATAAAGAGGCAGCTGTGTGACACTGGGCAAACAACTTAATCTCTCTGACTCCCATTTTCTCATTTGTAACCGAGATGACCCCAGAGAGTTGGGGGAAGATGCTCAGTCAAGTTTAACTTATTACTGTGAGGTGGCATCATACATTTAACTTACAGGCTTCCCAAGAGCTGAAGAGTCCAACCCCCTGCTAATCCTCTGACCCCCTTCATAGTAACTCAGGGTGGCCATTATTTTAATTGTTACAGCAAGCGAATATACTAATATGAATTATGGTTCTAGAGGTTTAGTATTAAAAACAGTGAAATAAATTGCAGAGAAGCAGGAACATTTTAGAATTCTCCACCCATCTCCACCTATGGCGACTTGATTGCTATCTGGAAAAGGTAGACTGGTTCGAGTGCTTGTGCATCTGCATAAGGAGTTTTTGTTTCACCCTTAGTCTTATGTACATTTGAAACCATGCTCTTGTACTCTGAGGGCTAAGTAAGGGGTATTTGAAGTGAGTTTTGACTATAAGACCCTTTCTTCAAATACTGGCTTTGGGGCTTCCCTGGTGGTGCAGTGGTTAGGAATCTGCCTGCCAATGCAGGGGACACGAGTTCAAGCCCTGGTCCGGGAAAATCCCACATGCTGTGGAGCAACTAAGCCCATGCGCCACAACTACTGCACTCTAGAGCCTGCAAGCCACAGCTGCTGAAGCCTGCGCACCTAGAGCCCGTGCTCCGCGACAAGGGAAGCCACCACAATGAGAGGCCGGCGCACCGCAACGAAGAGTAGCCCCCGCTCACTGCAACTAGAAAAAGCCCATGCGCAGCAATGAAGACCCAGCACAGCCAAAAATAAAAAAAAATAAAATAAAATAAATTTTTTAAAAAATTAAAAAAAATACTGGCTTTAGAACTGACCTTACCAATCATCCAGCACACGTGTGCTGGGGCCTTTTGAGTCATTTTCAGGCCAAGCAGTGCTGGAGCCACCTCTGCTGGCTGGTGGGAGCTGAGTTAAATTTTCAGGCTCTTGTGAGGCCTCTGATGTTCCACTGGCAGATTGAAATTAGCTGTGATGGGAGTATTTGTACCGTGGAACCTGGCAAACTTCACACATCAGAACTGTTCCCACTCTCCTGCCACAAAGTCCATTGTTAAACATTTACCTGCTTTCTGCACGCCACTGTTTTCTGCACACATGAGAATCATGACATTTTAGCCTAAGCAGGAACCTTTTAGTCTGTGTAGCCTCCCTCTCTCCAAGGCTGACAGAGCTGCAGTAAAGTTGATTTTATTTATGAGACAAAAGAGAACTGCTGATTTCATTTATGAGCTAGAACTGAGAAAACCGTTTCTGTCAAATTAGGGCTACAGTCGTGATAATTACGATGGCTTCCAAGGAGGTGTAGACTATTGAAGACTTGGCATTCTTGGGCTCGTTTGCCTTGGAGAGCAAAATCATTGGCTTTAATAATAACTTCAGGAAACACCAGTTTTCAGGAGACAGAATTCCGTCTGTGCCCTCTCTTGTACCCTCTCTTGGTATAATGATGTTCTCCTCATTTAAAAATGTGGTGGTTCTAACTGCATTTACCAGAGATGTGGTGAGCTAACCCAGGTCACACAAGTCTGCAACAGAATGTAGAATACAACAGAGCCACCAGAGAAGACATTGAAAAAGAACGAATTGGTATTTTTTTAAAATGTATAAAAGCTTATTGCAATGAGGTGACTGCATTTAAAACCCTCTTTGTGGATTGCAGCTGATTTGTGTGTGTGTCACGGTTTGATATTCAGGAGTCCTGTGAAGGAATGCTGTCTGCTGGGAGCCTCACCTTTCATTGCAACAGAGCCCTGAAACCAGCTGCATTTCAAAACCTTATATCTGGAAGACTTATCAGGGCTTTGGCCTTAAAAGGAATGTCTTCCTCCTAATCTTTGTGAAACAAACGTGTGTGTGTGTGTGTGTGTGTGTGTGTGTGTGTGTGTGTGTGTGTGTGGAGTGTAAGCTCTCCTGTGGTTGTTGGTTTAGGAGAACCCACCCTCTGTTAACTGTCTTCAGTCCACTGAAATCTCTTTTCAAAGGGATTGTATTTGTGTATATTTGATATATACATATAAATATTTTTGTAGGGAATGAAAAAGAGCCGAGTAGATGCAAAAAAAATTGGTCCTCTCAAACTGGCTGCCCTAAATGGACTCTCCCTGTCTCGACTGCCTCTGCCTGATGAAGGAAAGGAGGTGCCTGCCAGAGCCACGAATGATGAGAGGGTACGTACCAGACCATGGGTCTGCATGCCTGCCCTAGAACAGCTGATACAGTGTTGCAGAACTGCCTTCTTGAGATTTTACTGAATTTTCTAACACATTTGATAATTATAAATGAGTGTTAGGAATTTTGTCATCTGGCCTTCAAAACTGGGGCAAATTTATAGCTAATGTCTTAATGGATAATTTCAGGCTAAATGTTGATTTTTGTCTGTTCGTTTCTGAATACTGTTCTTTACCTTCTTCTGGCCATGAAGTTAGAGGAAACGTGCAAATGCGTACACATAGGAAGGAAAGCAGATATCGACTGCTTTCATTACATCGAAAACTTAACAGTGAACGGTTACTGAATTTTTCAAAACTTTGTGACTGAGATGTATTTGCTATGAGGTTCTATTATATCAAAATTAGACAGGCATGAATTATGCTAAGCAAAAATTAATTTGCTTACAACTGGATCCTGGAGATAGTTTCCAATAATGTTTTCTGTTTTTTTATATATATCATAAAATTGCAGCATTTGTTCATAGAGGTTGGAATTGATTATCCTACTGTAGGATTTACTGTTCTCCAGGAGAATTTTCCATTCTTAGGGAGTCACATAATTGGCTGTAGATTTAGAGAAGATGAATTCAACGAATTGTTTTAGGCCAAGTTTACACAGAACTTTGCATCATGTTTCTCACCAATAAGATTATTTCATTTGTTCTTTTGTTGTTATGACTTGTTAAATTTAACTTTGGTTTCATCTAGAATTTTCAATATTGGATAATACTGGACTTGAAGCAGAAAATGAGATTTCAAGTGTACGGTCAAAATGCAGCTGTGGCATGGGACTGTATTCATATTATTCCTCACTTTCTATTTTTCAGTGTAAAATTCTGGAACAGCGGTTAGAACAAGGAATGGTATTCACAGAATATGAAAGAATTCTTAAAAAGCGGCTCGTTGATGGGGAGTGCTCAACAGCACGACTCCCTGAAAATGCAGAAAGAAATCGGTTCCAAGATGTTCTTCCCTATGACGACGCCAGAGTGGAACTGGTCCCAACCAAAGAAAACAATACCGGTTACATCAACGCGTCACATATTAAGGTGAGGGGAATGTTTAGAGTGATACACAGGATGTGAAGTTTCCAGTTAAATTAGGAGAATGGTAAGAATTGTATTCATGTCTGTTTTCTAAAAACATCCTAGTTTTGAATCGTTGGGACAAACTGTACTGTAAGTTGGGAAATCCATACACCAAAGCTGGACACACAGTGTTTGCTCCCTCCATGTGTTGGATCCCTCTGCGCCCAGCATTGTTCCCGGGACTCCGGGACCACTCATTTGTCTGACTTGAGAACTTTGTGCTTCTAAATCTGAAGACCTCTTTATAGCTCATAAATTCTCTCAAGAGCAACTGAATTGCTAGTTTTCCCTTATCACATACCTACATGCATTTTTATGTAAAAGAAGTGTCTGGTGTTTACCAAAGCTTTTCCTGATGGTAGTACCATCTGCACTCCTTGCATACTCTCTTAGTCTTTTTTTTTTAAGATTGTTACAAGTTTAAGTACTTCCGTGCCTCCAGCCTTTCTAGCATTCTCCCAGTTTTAAATTTATTAATTTATTTATTTTTATTTTTTAGGCCACGTCGGGTCTTAGTTGCGGCACGAGAGATCTTCGTTGAGGCATGCGGGATCTTTTGTTGTGGTGCGCCGGCTCTTCATTGTGGCGCATGGGCTTCTCTCTAGTTGTGGCGTGCAGGTTTTCTCTTCTCTAGTTGTGGTGCATAAGCTCCAGGGCGTGTGGGCTCTGTAGTTGCGGCGTGTGGGCTTAGTTGCCCTGCAGCATATGGGATCTTAGTTCCCCGACCAGGGATCAAGCCCGCGTCCCCTGCATTGGAAGGCGGATTCTTTACCACTGGACAACCAGGGAAGTCCCTCTTAATCATTTATTTTCTTTTGTAGCCATTAAATATTTTATAAGAACAATTCCTTAAAGTTAATTAGTTTATTTTTGGCTGTGTTGGGTCCTCGTTGCTGCGCACAGGCTTTTCTCTAGTTGCGGCGAGCGGGGGCTACTCTTCGTTGTGGTGCGCGGGCTTCTCATTGCGGTGGCTTCTCGTTGCAGAGCAAAGGCTCTAGGCGTGCGGGCTACAGTAGTTGTGGCATGTGGGCTCTAGAGCACAGGCTCAGTAGTTGTGGCGCATGGGTTTAGTTGCTCCACAGCATATGGGATCTTCCTGGACCAGGGATCAAACCCATGTCCCCTGCATTGGCAGGCGGATTCTTAACCACTGTGCCACCAGGGAGGTCCCTCTTTTAATCATTTTTAAACATTATTTTGTTCTTAAGCAGTGCTGCTTTTTCCCTGTAAACAGTATAATGCCGTTTAACTGGGGTAACGTTACACCCATTAAAATGGAAAAAGTGATGATTCACAACAGGAAGGTGAGAAAAGCCAGATGCTCTGTCTTCTCCATGCTGGCTGGAGAGTCAGTTCGTTGTTTCGGGAAGAAGAAATTTCCTTATAGTGAGTGAATGAGTAAGTGTCTATGGGCAGGTGTTATCTTCCTTCTTTCCCACATTTTATTTAGTTTGCAAGTGATGTTTGATGAGAGCCGTTTCACACTTAAGACTTTGTAGAGGCCCAGCAGTCTGCCTGTGAAAGCCAGTACCCTTGATGGTCTTTGGGAACTTGTGCACAAGCTTTTTAAACATGGGCATAAGTTATTTAAAAACTGAGCATCTCTTTGGAATAGCTTAGCCAGTCTCCCATGACTGGGTGGATGAGGGTTGAATAACATTGTGGTTCTGTGGTGGTATTTCAGAATCTTCAGAGACAGCCCGAAGAACAGTGGAAGGAGTCTGACTTCAGAATTCATGGATCGACCACTTAGCAGTGTGGGACCTCGTTGTACTTATCTCTGAATAAGGAAGTGCTGACCTCCCCCATTTTGCTCCCCATCAGATCCTTCCTCCCTGGTTCTTGTTCGCTGTGGTGCCTGGTGCCACCCACCACGGGCCCAGTGGGAGGATGGGGGTGTGACTCAGGCTGCAGCCTTAAATGGGGGCATGAGTGGAAAGGGTGCGTGGCCCAGGGTTTACACTCGGGGCACTCGGAAAGCGGTTATGGTCGTCACTCAGCAGTGGGGGAGCCGAGATTTAACCCAGATTTCCTGACTACAAATCCTGTAATTATTATATTAGACTGGTTTCAAGGAGGTTAAATCCTAAGTGGAAATTTAGTATGGAGGGTGATCCTGACTCAGAAGTTCAGAGGTGAACTCCTTAGGTAGGAAGACTTTTTTCCCCTAGAAATTTGATGTTTAACTTAGGTTTTGACTCAATTGCTAGTACTTGATCCAGTGTGTGTAGTACTTCACGAGGGAAAATTGTGTTTGAGATTTGGGATATGATGACGTTGATATTATTTTTATGAGAAGAACCTAACAGCAGCAATAACAATAATTTATTAAGAACCTATCATGTGCAGGGCACCATACATATTGGCTCGCTTAATCCTGACAACATGAGGGTAGGGAATATTTTTATTGTATAGATGAAAATTGAAATTTGGAGAGCTTAAGGAAATTGCCCTAGGTCACATAGATATTATGTGAATTCATAGCGCATACGTTTATAAAGATATCAGTAATGGAAATGGCACTAATAAGGAAAAAGAATAAGATAAAAGTCTTTCTTTATTCTGCTGAATATTTCAGTTTGCTTTTTTCATGTTACCATGAACAAATGTATATACATGTATTATACACATACATATTAATTTCTTTTAAAACCTTTTCTAATTTCAGGTCTCTGTCAGTGGAATTGAATGGGATTATATTGCCACTCAGGGACCATTACAAAATACCTGTCAGGACTTTTGGCAGATGGTGTGGGAACAGGGAATTGCAATTATAGCAATGGTGACAGCAGAAGAGGTAAGTACTCATTTCTCTTAATTGATTTTCTCAGCCTCAGAAAAACAGTTTATGTTGATCATGTGTAATCTTGACTTTTAGAGAAAAGGGCAGGGTAAGGTTGCAGGTCTGAGTTTCAGACATGCTCTCTGTGAGGGGCATCCTTTGCTGGCTCTTGTATTGTGTTTTAACTGCACTTGTCTCTAACAGGAGGGTGGAAGGGAGAAGAGCTTTAGGTATTGGCCACGCCTTGGTTCCAGGCACAACACTGTCACCTATGGAAGGTTTAAGATCACCACCCGGTTCCGCACAGACTCTGGCTGCTATGCCACCACGGGCTTGAAGATGAAGCACCTTCTCACGGGGCAGGAGAGGACGGTGTGGCATCTCCAGTACACAGACTGGCCTGAGCATGGCTGTCCAGAGGACCTCAAGGGATTTTTATGTAAGTATCTTCACTCCCAGCACAGCCTTTGCCAGAGCTGTTAAATCCACCACACAGAGGAAGACTTAAGTTCCTGAAACATTTCCTGTATTTCCTTTATGTTGTCCCATGTAAGCTGTGGGCTTGTTTTAAAATAAAAATTTCAAGTGTTTAGGGGAGGCTTAACAGAAGAGGTTTTAAAGTGTAATTTGGTAATGAGTAGAATGCCATTACTGACTCCTAGAGAGTTTCTCCTCCTTTTCATTTTGTAGATGAGAAAACGGAAGCCCAGGAGGAGTCAGGGACTTGCCCAAGATCACACTGTCAGTTAATAGTTGGGGTTGGTTAATTGGCACCTGGTGCTCTGTATCTGGAGTTTTCTCAGTCAGTGGAGATGATCTGAAAATTGTCAATTTGATAGGCCTTAATCCCTTTGTATTTTTCTGTTTCATTGATATTTCACAGCATACCTTGAAGAGATCCAGTCTGTTCGACGCCATACAAATAGTACAAGTGAACCAAAAAGCCCCAACCCTCCGTTACTGGTCCACTGCAGCGCTGGCGTGGGACGGACTGGCGTCGTTATTTTGTCAGAGATCATGATTGCCTGTCTGGAACACAACGAGGTGCTTATTTCCCCTGCTGATGAGGGAAGAGGTGGGCTGGGCACAAGGCCAGGGAGGAGAGGGACCTAGTGACCTGACAGCTCTTTCTGAACAAACGTCCTCGGGGATTCTCTATTGAAGATGCTAATGCTCTGATTGAAGCCACATTTCTGCTAGGACGCTCGCTCCCCCCCTCAGGGTGTGCATTACCCTCATCACTGCTTCTCTCAATCTAGGTGCTGGACATCCCACGGGTGCTGGACATGCTGAGGCAACAGAGAATGATGATGGTGCAGACCCTCTGCCAGTACACTTTCGTATACCGAGTTCTCATTCAGTTCCTGAAAAGCTCAAGGCTCATATAAGCTCCCACAACTTCCTACGGGGACCCGATCATGTGAAGCGTTTACAGCGGAAAAAAAAAGTGCTTGCCGAACTCATGCTCTCTCCTCCACTCGGTGCACGCGGAATGCTACATCAGGACGTAAGTGACGGGATGCATGGTGGCACATGGAAGGAAGTATGCAGAGCACAAGGCTGAAGAGGGGGTTTAACCTGGGAAAGATGCCGAAGAGGAAGGACTTGGTTCTGAGGGCGTTGCCCTGCTCTGATCTGTCCGATTTGCAGTACTTGCACACATTTGGAGATTGTATTTTCTAGATAATTCTCTATTTCGCTGAAGCTACGCTGGGCAATTCTGGCAATCACTAAGGCGTATAGGTTTCTATCTTAAACTAGTTTTTGATAATGGAATTTTATTTTATGACTAAAATATTTGGGGTTTTCTTATTAAGCAACTGAACTTTCCATGGGGATGATCCACAGATGTGAGTAGTTCCTATATAACTTTGTATTTAAAACTATGTTATTATCTTTTGTTATTTTAAAAAAAACTTGGGTACTTAACAATGTAGTTACCAAACCCCAAGCTACAAGAAGAATCTAAAAGTGTTATTTTGAAACATAGAAAACATTTTTATATTCAGAAAATTTTTTATCCTAAAAATTCTATATATTTGTACCTTCTGTATTTTCTAAACAAGAGTTCAGCTCATTAAGGTACTGAGATGAGTCAGTTAATGTACGTTAAAGTTGGGAATGAAGGCACATTATTTAAAATGTATGAAAATAATCAGATTCACTATTTTTTTCAGTATTATTCATAAACCCAAATGAGTTTGATTTTATTGGTTGAAAATGAAGTGAAAAGCAGTTGCATAAGATGGTTTTAAGCACTTTTTGTTGTTGAAAACAATAAATCTGAGTTTTTAATATATGTGTTGCTTTATAGGTGAAACAGTAACCACGGACATATTGAAAGTGTTTTGGAAGAGATCAGGAATGAGTATGTAGGATGACTAGGACAAGAGTAAGTGCAGTGTACATGCAAGATGGTAAATGCAAGCTGCCTTTGTCTTTACAGAAAATGCAGTGTTATATACTCAGACTGAGATGCTGGCATGGAGAGTGGGGGGCTTGGGAAGAGTCTGGGGGCTGACCTCCCGAGGAAGGTATCCCCAGGAAATTCAGGGCCCATCACTGGCAGTGACTCGCTCTGTTTCCTTGAAGTTCTTCCACCTGCACCTCTCTTCTTTTTTTTGACAAATCAGGTTTATGTGATGATTAAAAGAAGCCTTGGGGCTTCCCTGGTGGTGCAGTGGTTGAGAGTCCTCCTGCCGATGCAGGGGACACAGGTTCGTGCCCCGGTCCGGGAAGATCCCACATGCCGCGGAGCGGCTGGGCCTGTGAGCCATGGCCGCTGAGCCTGCGCATCCGGAGCCTGTGCTCCGCAGCGGGAGAGGCCGCAACAGTGAGAGGCCCGCGTACCGGAAAAAAAAAGAAGCCTTGAAGAGGCTTTATTTTCTTTTTGTTGAAAGAAGGGAAGTGTTAGTAATAGTCTTACCTCATCTCCCAAAACCACGGCCCAGACTTGCGGGGCCCCCAGAGATGACTGTGGTGTTCAAGATGTACCGGAACTTTGGCTCCTTAATCCTTTAACTTCACACCTGAGGTCAACTTTAGCTCTGCTCCCCCCAGTCCCATGTAGGCCCATCCCAGGGGGCAGGACCAGGCCAGGCTGGCATGGCCTGGTCACATGGGAGCTGAAGAGGTAAGGAAGGACGAACTGGTCCGTTTAGCTGAGCAGCCATCTCTTTCTTCCTTCTTGAGGCTGCGTCTCCACAACATAGAGTTTCTGAAATGTCAAATCCAGGATTATTTCCCCAAATTACAATATCCTAGGGATAGTTCTGATTCCCGTGTTAACTCCTAAAGCAGTTTAACTCATTATTGTCACCGCTAAGTGTGTGTCATTAGCTGTAAATCAGGATTTCCTTTATACAGTGTGTGTATCTGCCGAACTCTGACCCAGAAACCAACCACCTGAGAGGAAAATTCAGACGGTATTGATGAAAATGAATATTGAAAGTGGGCATGTTTCTCACTTGGGAACAAAGAATTGATCTTAAATCTAGAATTGTTTAAAGAACAATAGACCCAAGTGCAAATATTCAGGAAGAGCTCCTCAGGAGAATGGAATAAGAGTTTTTTATTGTAATATTTCCCATCTCCACACCATGTAGAGTACTTCTGATGCTTTTTTTCTTCTATGGTACGTTTTTTAAAAAATGCTTTTCTGTCAGGTTTAAACATTTTGCAGTGTCCCATTGACAAGAACATACTGTAAAACAAAATCTAAAGAGTAATATATGGTATGTTTGTGTTCCTGTTGTAATAATTTGATTATAAGAAAATTACTTATGAGGGCTAAATTACACTGTGTAAATGTCACTCTTAAAACTTGCATGTTTGTCATAGCTTTAAGACCCATGTAATTTTTTTGTGTCCCTTTTGAATTTTTAAACTTTTAATTAACAGTTAGTGAATATGAAAGTATTTCTGAATAAAAATAAATCTACATTACTAGACTTTGAAGTAATGTGATTTTCAAGAGCAAACTGTAGAACAATGAGGTTTCCATCGGCTCAACTATGTCTGAGTTGAGGATGTTCTGTCTGCCAGACTTACACAGTGCTTCAGTATTTTAGTGTCTTTTAGTTCGTTGATATTCTTAATTTCATATCAACATTACCCAAATATACATTTTCACAAAAAGTAGGTTATAAACCAGTGTTTTCCACTGATCATTGTTGGCATCTCTGGCATCAGTTTTCCTGATTAGTGGACTCTTTTGATAAAATACTCTAGTTGGTAGTTTTGAACACAGGAAGTATTCATTTTAGAGTATGATTTGAAATGTTAATTGCAATCATTATTACATATATTCTTCTGGAACATCTACTGTGAAATATTCAGAAAACCCTAGAATTTAGCCTTTAAAACATTTTGGCAGGATTAAAACAGAAGCTGTGCTTCCTTAGAAATTCCCAGAAAGATAATGGGTTAAATGGGTTGATAAGTTAATGTTCACAACATTAAGAAAATATAAATGTCCATATTATACATAATATGAAACTTTACATGTATTAAAATATAAAGAATTACTGTTTATTGTAAATCATTTAAAAAATCAGACATTTTAAAGGAATTCTTTTAGATGTAAATTTAGGGAATTTGCTTTCCATCAAGATTTCATGTGGAATAAGCTAAACCATCTCTTTCCAGTTTAAAGTTTATTAAAATAATCTAAATTGGAGGGGGCTCTTATTTTGAACTGAGGGATAGACATTTCAAAAATAGAGGAATAGATACTTTAGGAATTTGCCTGGGAAAACAATTCTCGAAAGAACATGAATTTTTCAAATTCCTGAGATAAGGGCTCCATTTACCCTAAGTACAAAATGAGGAAAAATCAGAAAGTCTGGTTGTTTAAGGTTTGCATGTGTTAGGGGTGGGTGGATAGAGGATTTCAGAACACATTTGAAGGGGTCCTTGGGTTGTTAAAGTGGCATAGTTTTCTATATAGTTCAGGTAGTTCCCAAATAAGAATTAATGCTCTAAAAGGTCAGATATATGTTAAATTATTGAGAGTATTGTTTACAAGGGGAAATGTTGCTATAAGTCGGTATCAGCTTTCTTGGTTTGCCCTCCCAAAGCTTATTTAAACCACAGGGGCTCTGAAAGGTAGACAGTGGTGGTCACCTCCCCGTCATCCGTACTCTAAGAAAAATACACAGCAGCTTTCCTCCCTACTGCACCCTGCTGGTGAGAGCACAAAGCATTCTCTCTGGGTCTGCTGGGCAGTGGGGACAGGGCCTCAGCAAGCAACTGGAGTCAGATTGATCCAGTGTTCCATGAGAGAATTCCACATAACGTTAACGCCCCATCATTTGCCTCAGAAACTTGAGTGGCACATGAAGAGTAAGGAACAGCATGGGACATATGATGAAGATGAGCAGGGATGCTGCCTCTGAGACTGCCTGTGAGGCGGGGCGGGGTGAAGGAGGATGAATTGGCAATGCCTCCCCGTACCTTTCCTGTTTCCGTTTACGTATCTACCTTTGGATTGTCACTGGCCTGAAATGGGAAGTAGAAGATGGATCAAGAAGGAAGTATAAGGTCTGCAGCACCCAGCTGAGGAAGCAGCAGTTCCAAGGCAAATATTCCCATGTAAAGAGTATCTCTAGGTCACATGTATATGATTAGGGCCTGGCTGCACATCATATTTCCAAAAATGTTTAAATGAAACTACTTAGTTTTAAAAAACTAGAGTAAATCTGAACTTTGTCCAATATGTTGCTGGGTTAAGAAAGGTAGTAACCATATACTTATTTTAAATTATCCTTTAATATTATAAATAAGTATAAATGAGTGATAAGAAAGGAGTAATTGTTTGAACTACCTGTAGAACTAACAGTTTGGCTAACACACTGTTCCAATTTTTTGAAAATTACTTATTAGGTAGATATTTTGATCATTATTCCTTCCATTAAATATGACTGTGGTGTGTCATATAAAAGGACCATTTAAAATCTCGAAGATGCTTTGGCTTTGAATCTATAATATAGTGTACCCATACTGGCTATAGCAGTACATGATTCCAGTGTAATAAATCTGCAATTTTAAACTGAACTGGTAGGGGGTTTTTAAACTGTGTATGAAGACCAGTACTTAATTTTGGTTGTCACTACCGACATTTTAAGTGCGCCTGTGTAGATTAAATTCACGCTCTAAAAGCTTGGTGAAGAAAAGCTGTACAGTATTCACTCTTAGGAACAGGTCTGTGCTACCAAAGAAATCCAGAAGCTTGGATTATCTGGGTTATCCGGAACATGAACCTGTCGATCCTCATTTTTGGGGGTAGGTTGATGAGACTAGTACAGATTTAATGGTAACTGGCTTGTCACTTCCACCTGCTCATTTATCAGCTGAGGAAAACTGAACAAGTAAATGGGAAATATAAGTTCAGTTACTCATTTTTCCTAAGAGTGCAAGTATCGCCGGTCAGACTGCTATCATAAATGGTGAGACTGTCCAAACATTTTTTTCCAGAAATTTATTAGAAATCACATGAAAGTAATGGACCATTGAATGAGACAAATCTTTTGTTACTTACTTTATAGTAATATTTATTGAAATGTAATTTAATCTTAGAGTTAAGTGTCCTAAAAGGATCTAATGGTTTTGTAGTTTTACTGGAATAATACCACACTGGTTCAGTCTAACAAATAACCTGATAAAAAGTAAATATTCTCCAGAGGTGACAAACTTATTTCCAGACAGATTTAATAAAAACAAGATTAAAAGTAATACAAAATCTTAAGCCCACAAAACAAAAAGGTGAAATAAAAAAACAGAAGGAAAAAATGCTATAATTTGTGACACCTTTTAGATTAGTAGTGCTCTAGTGGGTTTTATTTGCATAGTTTGGTTTTGTGACCCAATAGAGGAGTTGAAGTAGTTATTGTACAGGGATGATTCTTAATGTTTTTGAAGATTTTCTGTTAGTATCAGTTTAGACTCTCCATATTAGATTTTTTTTCATTTCTATATTAAAAGTAAGCAGCTTAATTTCTTGTTGTAGAATTGAGCTATTACACAATTATCAGTGTATTCAGTTTCTAAACAACACATTGAAAATGAGAAAGATAAAAATATTTTTAGAAATATTAAGCCTTAAGAAAACTTGGTTGCACAGTAAACCTTACTCAAAAGATTGGCATTGGGCCATTAGAATATATTTTTGCTTTTTACTGTATTCTCAAGTAATTTTTTATATTAAAATATAAAACACTTAGTTTTTATCATGCAAATGTTAAATATTTTCCTATAAAAACACCTTAATGTTTCACTCTTTTGTGCTTAAAAGAGGGAGATATTTTGAATTCTAATGATGCTATTTAGTTCAGATGAAGAATTACACTGCAATAGAACATAAATTTGTTGTATATTTCTTTGTTAAAAACTGAAGCAATCCAAGCCCTACCCTATGCTAGCAAAGCATAGTTTAAAAATGAATATCTAGATAACAAGTCTATTTAAATAAAAATTCCAACAGTAAATATGACTTAATAGTCCTAAGAAACTTAAAAATTTGGAGAAAATGTTTATGAAATACATTTCCTCAGAAAGTTGCCCTATAATTCAAACAATGCACTGGGAATTCTACCTTTTTGAAATCAGGTTGTATACATAGTTGTCTAGTATTTTCTAGTTTAAAAAGCAATTTTATGTGCTACTGTCTGATGATCAATAATGTAAAAATGTATAATCAGAAGAGCTTAAATCTTCTAAACTGTCATTGGTTTATAAAAGTGTGTACATTTAATGGGCAAAAAAGTTTGAATGAATGTAATATATGTGAAATGAATATATTATAGTCTATTTTTGCCATAAAAATAAATATTGAAGCAAGATATGATTTGTGTGTGAATAGTTCAATTAAAGCTTTTTTTGTTTGTTTTTTTTGTTTTATAATTTTAGATCTGATCGCAAAGAGGCATATAATTAGTCCCATTTCCCCAGTGGGTTATTTTAAATTATGTTCCAGACAATAGATGTTTCTTTTAGTAGTTGTCAGTCTGTCGTCACACATCTCCACCATCATCAATCACTTACGAGTTAGAATGCATCTTATCAAAACAGCCAACTTCATTAATCAGGACATTTGTGGAACAATTAATATATTTGAAGAAAAAATATTTATGTACTTCCCAGCAGGTTGGCAGAGCTCCTCACACTATCATCCCTGTAGTGAAACTTACTGTTATTGGTTGAATGTCCACTTCATTTATTAGTGGGGTTGTTTCTGGACCAGCAACATTGGAAACTTGTTAGAATGCAGATTCTTGAAGTACATCCCAGGTCTGAAAATTCTGAATCAGAAGCTATGGGCATGGGACCCAGAAATCTGCCTTAACAAGGTCTCCAGATGATTCTGATATATATTAAAGTGGGAGAACTACTGCTTTAGTTATTAAAAAGCTGTAGATGTTCAATACAGACCACAACTTGGGATTCATTACATAGCCAGGCTACAATTAATAGGCACTAAGGTTTATTTAGGCAAGTTTTATTAGGTTAATGATATTTACAATTGTGGTAGACTGATGAGCCCCCAAAGATGTCCATGTTCTGTTCCCCTGAAGTTGTGAATGTTATCTTACATGGCAAAAGGGACTCTGCAGATGTGATTAAATCAGGGTTCTTGAGATGAGATTGTCCTGGATTATCCATGTGGGCCCAAAGTAACCACAGGGTCTTTCTACAAGGGAGGCAGGAGGGTCACATTGAGCAGAGATGTGATGATGGAAGCAGAGGTGAAAGAGATTTAAGGATGCTAAACGGCTGGGCTTGATGATGGAGGAAGGGGCCACAAGTGAAGAAATGCAGGCAGCCTCTAAAAACTGGAAAAGGAACATTCTCCCCTAGAGCCTCCAAGAAGAATGCAGCCCTGGCAACATCTTGATTTCGTGACTTCTGGCTTCCAGAACTGTAAGTTGGTAAATATGGGGGTTTTATTTCAAGCCTATACGTTTGTGAAACTTGTTAGAGCAGCAATAGAAAACTAAGAAAAGAGTTTAAACTTCCTTGCAGGTAAAATGAAGGTCAACTCACCTTTTTAAAATATTTTTTTAATTTTAATGTTTTAAATTGAGGTATACTTGACTTACAATACTGTATGTTTCAGGTGTACAACACAGTGATTCACAATTCTTAAAGGTTATACACCATTTGTAGTTATTAGAAAATACTGGCTATATTCTCTGTGCTGTACAATATATCCTTATTGCTTATCTATTTAATCTTTTTACTTATTTTTATCTTTATTTAATTTTTTGCAGTACGTGGGCCTCTCACTGTTGTGGCCCCTCCCGCTGCAGAGCACAGGCTCTGGACGCGCAGGCTCAGCGGCCATGGCCCATGGAACCAGCCGCTCCGTGGCATGTGGGATCCTCCTGGGCCGGGGCACGAACCTGTGTCCCTTGCATCAGCAGGTGGACTCCCAACCACTGCGCCACCAGAGAAGCCCCTTTTACTTATTTTTAAAATTATTTATTTATTTATTTGGCTGCGTTGGGTCTTCATTGCTGCACGTGGGTTTTCTCTAGTTGTGGTGAGCAGGAGCTATTCTTCATTGTGGTGCACGGGCTTCTCACTGCGGTGGCTTCTCCTGTTGTGGAGTGTGGGCTCTAGGTGTGCAGGCTTCAGTAGTTGTGGCTCACGGGCTCTAGAGCACAGGCTCAGTAGTTCTGGCACAGAAGCTTAGTTGCTCCATGACGTGTGAGATCTTCCCAGACCAGGGCTCGAACCTGTGTCCCCTGCATTGGCAGGCAGATTCTTAACCACTGCACCACCAGGGAAGTCCCCACTTATCTATTTTATACCTAGTAGTTTGTACCTCTTAATCCCCTGTACCTCTTTTGCCCCTCCCCTTTCCCTCTCCCCACTGGTAACCACTAGTTTGTTCTCTATGTCTGTTTCTGTTTCTTTTTTGTTATATTCACTAGTTTGTTGTAATTTTTGATTCCACATATAAGTGATATTATACAGTATTGGTCTTTCTCTGATTTATTTCACTAAGCACAAAACCCTCCAAGTCCATCCATGTTGTTGCAGATGGGAAAATTTCATTCTTTTTATGGCTGAGTAGTATTCCATTGTGTATATATACCACATCTTCTTTATCCATTCATCTGTCGATGGACACTTAGATTTCTTCCATAACTTGGCTATTGTAAGTAATGCTGCTATGAACATTGGAGTGCCTGTATTTTTGCAAATTAGTGTTTCATTTTCTTCCAGCATATAGCCAGCATTGGAATTGCTGCATCATATGGTAGTTCTGTTTTAAATTTTTGAGGACCCTCCATACTGTTTTCCACAGTGGCTGCACCAATTTACATTCCCACCAACAGTGTAGGAGGGTTCCCTTTTCTCCACATTCTCACCAGCATTTCTTATTTGTGGTCTTTTTGATGATAGCCATTCTGACAGATGTGAGGTGGTATCTCATTGTGGTTTTGATTTGCATTTCTCAGATGATAAATGATGTTGAGCATCTTTTCATGTGCCTGTTGGCCATCTGAATGTCTTCTTTGGAGAAATGTCTATTCAGGTCTTCTGCCCATTTTTTAGTCAGGTTGTTTGGTTTTTTGATGTTGAGTTATATGAGCTATTTATGTATTTTGGATATTAACCCCTTATCAGTCATGTCTTTGGCAAATATTTTCTCCTATTCAGTAGGTTGACTTTTTGTTTCCTTGGTGGTTTCCTTTGCTGTGCAAAAGTTTTTAAGTTTAATTAGGTGCTATTTGTTTATTTTTGCTCTTGTTTCCTTTGCCTTAGGAGTTAGATCCAAAAAAATATTGCTACGATTTATGCCAAAGAATATTGTGCCTATGTTCTCTTCTAGGGGTTTTATCGTTCAGGGTCTTAAATTTATGTCTTTAATCCATTTTGAGTTTATTTTTGTATATAGTATTAGAAAATGTTCTAATTTCATTCTTTCACACGTAGCTGTCCAGTTTTTCCAGCACCATTTATTGAAGAGACTGTCTTTTTTCCGATATATATTGTTGCCATCTTTGTCTTAGATTAATTGACTATAAGTGTGTGGGTTTATTTCTGGGCACTCCATTCTGTTCCATTGATCTATGTATCTGTTTTATGCCGGTACCATACAGTTTATGTTAAAAAGATTTTTTTTGAAGTATAGTTGCTCTACAATATTACATGAGTTACAGTTGTACTATATAATGATTAACAATTTTTAAAGGTTATGCTCTGTTTATAGTTATTATAACATATTGGCTGTATTTCCTGTGTTGTACAATATATCCTTGTAGCTTATTTTATACCTAAGTACCATACTGTTTTGATTACTGCAGCTTTGTAGTGTAGTCTGAAGTCAGGGAACATGATTCCTCCAGCTCTGTTCTTCTTTCTAAGGATATTTTTGGGCTGTTTATGGTCTTTTATGTTTCCATACAAATTTTAAAATTATTTGTTCTAGTTCTGTGGAAAATACCATTGGTATTTTGATAGGGATTGCATTGAATCTGTAGATTGCCTTGAGTAGCATGGTCGTTTTAACAATATTAATTCTTCCAATCCATGAACACAGTATATCTTTCCATCTGTTTGTGTTGTCTTCAATTTCTTTCATCAGTGTCTTATAGTTTTTGGAGTATGGGTCTTTTGCTTATGTAGGTTTATTCCTAGCTAGGCATTTTATTCTTTTTGATGTGGTTGCAATTGTGATTGTTTCCATAATTTCTCTTTCTAATAGTTCATTGTTAGTGTATAGAAATGAAGCAGATTTCTGTATATTAGTTTTGTATCTTACCACTTTAATGAGTTCATTGATGAGCTCTAGTAGGTTTTTGGTGGTGTCTTTAGGGTTTTCTATGCGTAGTATCATGTCCTTTGCAAACAGTAACAATTTTACTTCTTCCTTTCCAATTTGGATTCCCTTCTTTCTTTTTCTTTTTTTTCATCTGATTCCTGTAGCTAGAACTTCCAATACTATGTTGAATAAAAGTGGCCAAAGTGGGCATCCTTGTCTTGTTCCTGGTCTTAGAGGAAATGCTTTCAGCTTTTCACCATTCAGCATGATGCTAGGTGTGTGCTTATCATATATGGCCTTTATTATGTTGCAGTATGTTCCTTCTATACCCGTTGGGTATGATGTTAGCTGTGGCCTTGTCATATATGGTCTTTATTAGGTTGAGGTATGTTGTTCCCTTTATACTCTGTTGAGTTTTTTTTTTTAAATCATAAATAGATGTTGAATTTGACAAAAACTTTTTCTGCATCTATCAAGATGATCATATTGTTTTTTAAAAATAAATTTATTTATTTATTTATTTTTGGCTGTGTTGGGTCTTTGTTGCTGCGTGCGGGTTTTCTCTAGCTGTGGTGAGCGGGGGCTACTCTTCATTGTGGTGCATGGGCTTCTCATTGCGGTGCTTGTTGCAGAGCATGGGCTCTAGGCGCACAGGCTTCAGTAGTTGTGGCACGCAGGCTCCATATTTGGGGCTCGCAGGCTCTAGATTGCAGGTTCAGTAGTTGTGGCGCCCAGGCTTAGTTGCTCTGTGGCATGTGGGATCTTCCCGGACCAGGGCTTGAACCCATGTCTCCTGCATTGGCAGGCGGATTCTTAACCACTATGTCACCAGGGAAGCCCGATGATCATACGAGTTTTATTCTTCAGTATGTTAATGTGGTGTATCACATTGATAGATTTGTGGATATTGAACCAGCATACATCCATGAGATAAATCCCACTTGATCATGGTGTATTATCATTTTAACATGATGTTGGGTTCGGTTTGCCAGTATTTTGTTGAGGATTTTTGCATCTATGTTCATCAGTGATATTGGCCTGTAATTTTTTTGTGTGTGTCTGATATCTTTGTCCTTTTTGGTATCAGGGTAATGCTGGCCTCATAGAATGAATTCAGAAGCATTCCTTCTTCTGCAATTTTTTGGGAATAGTTTGAGAAAGATAGGTGTTAGCTTTTCTCTAAGTGTTTGGTAGAATTCACTTGTGAAGCCATCTGGTCCTGGACTTTTGTTTGTTGAGAGTTATTTTCATTACTGATTCAATTTCATTACTGGTAATTGGTCTGTTCAAATTTTCTATCTGTTCCTGGTTCAGCCTTGGGAGATTGTATATTTCTAGGAATTTGTTCATTTCTTCTAGGTTATCCATTTTATTGGCATATAGTTGTTTGTAGTAACCTCTTATGGTCTTTGTAATTCTCTGGTGTCAGTTGTAACTTCTTTTTCATTTCTAATTTTATTGATTGGGCTCTCCTTTTTTTCCCTTGAGCTTTGTTAAAGGTTTATTGATTTTGTTTTTCTTTTCAAAGAACCAGCTCTTCATTTCATTGATGTTCTCTATTGTTTTTTTAGTCTCTCTTTCATTTATTTCTGCTCTGATCTTTATGATTGCTTTACTTCTACTAACTTTGGATTTTGTTTGCTTTTCTTTTTCTTTTACACTGAAGGACTTACTCCTTCAGTGTAAGGTTAGGTTGTTTATTTGATATTTTTGTTTCCTGAAGTAAGTTTGTATTGCTCTAAACTTTCTTCTTTGAACTGCTTTTGCTGTGTCACATAGATTTTGGATCATTGTGTTTTCATTTGTCTTCAGGTATTTTTTGATTTCCTCAGTGATCTGTTGGTTGTTTAGTAGCATATTGTTTAGCCACCATGTGTTTGTATTTTTGCAAATTTTTTTTGTAGTTGATTTCCTGTCTCATAGCATCATGGTTGGAAAAGATGCTTGATATGATTTCTATTTTCTTAAATTTACTGAGGCTTGCTTTGTGGCCTAGCATATGATCTAGCCTGGAGAATGTTTCATGTGCATTTGAAAAGAATGTGTATTCTGCTTTTAAAAAATATATTTATTTATTTAGGCTGTATTGGGTCTTAGTTGTGGCACATGGGACCTTTCATTGTGGCACGTGGTCTCTTCATTGCAGTGCGTGGGCTTCTCTCTAGTTTTGGTGCACGGGCTCTAGAGTGCGTAGGCTCAGTAGCTGCAACGTGTGGGCTTAGTTGTCCTGCAGCATGTGGGATCTTAGTTCTTCAACCAGGGATCGAACTCATGTCCCTTGCATTGGAAGGTGGATTCTTAACCACTGGACCACCAGGGAAGTCCCCTGTATTCTGCTGCTTTTGGATGGGATGTTCTATATATATTATGTCCGTCTGGTTTAATGTGTTAAGGCCAGTGTTTTCCTATTGATTTTCAATGTAAGTGAAAATTGATGTAAGTGGATTGTTAAAGTTCCCTACTAGTATTGTGTTACTGTCCATTTCTTCCTTTACGTTTGTTAATACTTGCTTTATGTATGTAGGTGCTCCTATGTTGGGTGCATATATATTTACAATTGTTATATCTTCTTGTATTGATCCTTTGATTGTTATGGAATGTCTTTGTCTCTTCTAACAGTCTTTGTTTTAAAGTCTATTTTGTCTGATATAAGTATTGCTACCCTGGTTTTATTTTGATTTCCATTTGCATGGAATACCTTTTTCCACCCCCTTACTTTCAGTCTGTGTGTGTCTTTAGATTTGAAGTAAGTCTCTGCAGGAAGCATATGTATGGGTCTTGTTTTTGTATCCATCCAGGCACTCTGTGTCTTTTGATTGGAGCATTTAGTCCGTTGACAGTTAAAGGAATTATCGATACATATGTTTTTATTGCCATCTTGTTAATTGTTTTGGGGTTGTTTTTGTGTTTCTTTTTTGTTCATTTCTTCTTTTGTTCTCTTCTCTTGTGATTTGAATATTTCTAGTGTTGTGTTTGGATTATTTTCTCTTTTTTGGGTGTATATCTATTATAAATTTTTGGTTTGTGGTTACCATGAGGTTTGTATGTATCAATCTATGTATACATATGATTGTTTTAAGTTGCTGATCTCAGTTTTTTTTTTAACATCTTTATTGGAGTATAATTGCTTTACAATGGTGTGTTAGTTTCTGCTTTATAACAAAGTGAATCAGCTATACATATACATGTATCCCCATATCTCCTCCCTCTTGCATCTCCCTCCCACCCTCCCTATCCCACCCCTCTAGGTGGTCACAAAGCACCGAGCT
Organism: Aethalodelphis obliquidens; assembly: GCF_003676395.1. Classification (NCBI taxonomy): domain Eukaryota; kingdom Metazoa; phylum Chordata; class Mammalia; order Artiodactyla; family Delphinidae; genus Aethalodelphis; species Aethalodelphis obliquidens. The sequence continues at coordinate 13,433,888 of NW_020837965.1, read as the reverse complement.
GATCTCCCTGTGCTGTGCGGCTGCTTCCCACTAGCTATTTATTTTACATTTGGTAGTGTATATATGTCCATGCCACTCTCTCACTTCGTCCCAGCTTACCCTTCCCCCTCCCCGTGCTCAATTTCAAATGCATTTTAACAACACTGCATTTGTATGCTCCTTCCCACATGATTACCGCTTTTTGATATGATACTTTACATTTAATTGTTTTGTGTATCCCCAGTGGCTTGTGACTATAGATGATTTTACTACTTTTGTTGTTTAACCTTCCTACTAGCTTTGTGTGTAGATGATTTACTACCTTTACTGTATGTTTGCCTTTACCAATGAGTTTTTTGCTTCTAATTTTCATGTTTCTCGTTGTGGCCTTTTCGTTTTTGCTTAGAGAAATCCCTTTAATATTTCTTGTAAAGCTGGTTTGATCATGCTGATTTCATTTAGCTTTTGCTTGTCTGTAAAACTTTTGATCTCTCCATCAAATCTGAACAAGAGCCTTGCCAGGTAGAGTATTCTTGGTTGTAAGTTTTTCCCTTTCATCACTTTAAATATACACTGCCACTCCCTTCTGGCCTGCATAGTTTCTTCTGAAAAGTCAACTGATAGCCTTATGGGAGTTCCCTTGTGTGTACTGAATAACTTGCTGCTTTTCCCCTGATGCTTTTAATATTCTCTCTTTACCTTTAATTTTTGCTGCTGTAATTACAATTTGCCTTGGTGTGTTTCTTTTTGGTTAATACTGTTTGGGGCTCTGTGGTTCCTGGAGTTGAATGTATGTTTCCTTTCGCAGGTTAGGGAAGTTTTCAGCTATTATGTCTTCAGATGTGTTCTATGCCCTTTTCTCTCTCTCTTCTCCTTCTGGGGCCCCTATAATGAGAATTTTAGTGCATGTGATGTTGTCCCAGAGGTCTCTTATTAAACTGTTCTCATTTCATTTCATTCTTTCTTCTGTCAGCATCAGTTATTTCCACTACTCTGTCTTCCAATTCACTGATCCAGTCCTCCATACCATATTTGGTCTACTGTTGATTCCTTCAGGTGTATTTTTCATTTCAGCTACTGTATTTTTCATTTATGTTTGGTTGTTCTTTATATTTTCTAATTCTTTTTAAAAAAACTTCTAACTTCTCTGTGCATCCTTTCTTCTTCCAAGTTCTTTGATCATCTTTATGATCATTACCCTGAATTCTTTCTCAGGTAGATTGCCTATCTCTACTTCACTTAATTCTTCTGGGGTTTTATCTTTTCCTTCATTTGTTAATGTTCCTCTGTTGCATCATTTTGCCTAACTTGCTCTTTTTATATTTGTGTATCTGGTAGGTTGGTTACGTTTCCCGACTTTGGACAGGTGGCCTTTTGTTGTAGATGTCCTATGCCTCCTAGCAGTGCACGCCCCTCTCATCACCAGATCTATATACTCTACAGGTGCCCCCATGCGGGTCATTCTGTTGTGGCAGACTGACTACTGTGGGCATTCTGATAGGTTTGGTTGGACCCTTGTCTGGTTGGTTGCCAGGCCCTGCTTTGAGTAGAGGCTTCCAGCTACTGGTTGGCAGGCTGAGTCACGAGGTAGCTGGCTGCAGAACCTCAAGGGACCCCAGGGCTAGTGTTGGCTCACAGGTGGGCAGAAGACGGGTCCAGGAAACTCCAGGGCAGTTGCCCACCCACTGGTAGGCGAAGCCTGGTCCTGGGGCTAGTACCAGTCTACTGGCAAGCAGGGTCATGTTCTGAGGTTTAGCTGCAGGCCCAGGGGTCCCAGGGCTGGTGGCTGACCACTGGTGGGTGGGGCCGTTTCTTGACACAGCTGGCTACGGTGTCTCGGGTGTCCCAAAGCTTGTTTTGGGCTACTAGTGGGCAGGGCCAGGTCTCAGCCGGTCCCAGGGCAGGTGCTGGCCTCCTGGTAGGTGGGCTGGGTCCAGAGGCTGTGGGGCTATAACTGTCCTGTGACTGGTGGGTGAGGCTGGTCCTGAGGCTAGAGCAGGATCAGTGGTGGGTGGGGTCAGGGATTCTGGTGCTGTTTCCTGCCCACTGGTGGATGGAGCTTGGTCCTGTGGTCTCTAGCTGTGGGTCCCTGGGGGTTCCAGGTCTACTGCCTTTACACTGGTGTGTGTGGCCAGGTCCTGGGCCCACCGGTGGGCAGGACTGGGTCCAGGGGCAGCTGTGAGCTCAGGTGATCTTAAGGCAGCCTATCTGCTGGTAGGTGGGGCTGTGTCCCTGCCCAGCTAGTTGTTTGGCCTGAAGTGCCTACAGGCTGGTGGGCAGGGGCAGGTTTGGGTCCTGAGGCTAATAAGCTAGAGGGAGGATGACAAAACGGTGCTGGCTGGCACCAGTGTCCAGGTGGTAGAAAAAGCTCCCCACAATGGCTGCTTTCAGTGTCTGTGTCCCCAGGGTGAGCTACGCCTCCTGCCTCTCCAGGAGACTCTCCCGAGCAGCAGGTGTGTCGGACCCAGGGTCCGTTCAAATTACTGCTTCTTCCTTGGGTCCTGGAGCATGTGAGATTTTGTGTGTGTCTCTATTTAGGACTCTAGGACTAAATTAGAGACTTTAGGACTCCTGCAAGTAAGCCCTGCTGGCCTTCAAAGCCAAACGTTCTGGGGGTTCATCTTCCTGATGCAGGACCCTGGGCTGGGGAGCCCGATGTGGGGTCCAGACCCCTTGCTCCTTGGGGAGAGCCTCTGCAATTATAATTATTCTCCCATTTGTGGGTTGCGCACCTGGGGATATGGGACTTGACTCCACCCCTCCTACCCATCTCATGATTCTTTCTACTCTTTAGTTGTAGTAGATCTTTTCTTGTAGGTTCTGGTATTTTTCATGGTTGTTCTGTAAATAGCTGTAATTTTGGTGTGCCCATGAGAGAAGGTGAGCTCAGGGTCTTTCTACTCTGCCATCTTGGCCCATCTCAACCCCACCGGTTTTAACATCTTGGAAGGTATGGAACACTCGCATCCAGCACTGCTAGGCATTTTTGCCTCAAAACCTGAACGTTGGTACAAGACACTTCTCAAGGCAACAAGGTTGGCTTCGGAGCAAAACTTTTCTTATCCCAATTCAAAAGCATCTTCTTCCTGGCCTTGGAATTCAACATACAGATTTGTTTTTTGGGGCTATGCCATTACCGGCTGCATCTGCTGCTTTTAAAAGTTCTGGGGAAAGTATCATGCTAGGTGGCATATTCTGTCACCAAAATGTGAATCAATTTAGCAGACTGCTTTCCAGAACCATACTAGCACATGAAGGGTGAAGAGGAATTTCCACTTCTAGGTGTAATTTATTTCACTTATAATTTCTAAAGACCCTAAGAATTAAGCTAAGACTAACTTTGGCATATTAAAACTAAGAGAAATCTTTGGATCATCTAATCCAAACTTTTTTAAACAAAGGCCCAGGATAAAGTAATTCATTGGCAACCACACAGCTAATTAATCCACTTGGCAAATTATCATCTTGCCCCATAAAATCTATTCTGATCTTTTCTAACTGGCTTCATGGGGAAAAATGTAACTTTTTAAGGCTTCTCAGGAAGAGGCTAATTTATATTTTAAACCATTTTAAAAGTGAGAAAATGAGGAAATTTTCATGTAATTTAGCAATTTGCTACATTGCCCCTTCTTTATGGGAAATTGGCACTCTGAGTATAAAGAGAGGAGAAAATATCTGTCCTGTTTTCCCTATAACCTTGTCTGTAGCTAAACATCCCCTCAAGGTCAAACTATCTCCCTCCATGAACAAATGCATTCATGCTTTGGGGATCCAAAGAGAAAACAGGTCCTTTCTTTTGAGAAGCCCATAGTCTAGACAGAGACCAGGTGCGTTCGTAAACAATATTATAATTCGTATGGTAGGTACGAAAGATCTCACCCAGAGCAGGGGGTACATTTGTTGCAACTATCACTCAAGGTTTCAGTGTTACAATCTGGGCTGTCAAAGGCTCCCAAGGGCAGTAGAGGGGAGATGATATTTGGAGCAGATAGCAAGTGCAAAGGCATAGAGAGAGAGGACAAACCTCTGTATGTTTATGGAACAAATAATTAGATGTGACAGACAGTTAGGATGCTTGGGAGAACATGGCAAGAGATGAACTGGGAGGAAAACATGAGGAAACTCTCAAGATTTGTTTTGTTTTTTAAAGAAGGGAGTGACATGGTTTTAAAATAATAACAGCCTGTGAGTCTTTAATTCTTATACAACCTATTCAACTCCTTACAGCCCTGCGATGAAGGCTCTATAATTAGGTACTCCCATCCAACAAATGAAAAGCAGAAGGAAGCTCAGTAACCAGCTTAAAGTCGCAGCTCATAAGGATCAAACCTGAGCAGTTTGGCTCAAAAGGCTCACTCATCATGACGCTACTAGTCAGAGCGGAGAATGGGCTGTGGGAGAAGTAGAGGGAAAGATATAAATTAACGTGCTGCTTCGGGTCTAAGCCAGTGTTTCCCAAACTTACCATTCACTTCCTACCTTTACACAACTTTTACCATCTGAGAACCACTTTTAATGTGTTTTTAAACCAACTCATCTCTTTAAACTTAAATTTTACAGGAAAACCTGAGGATAACAACAGGATACCCTAACAGGTAGGCTCATGGCCCCAGAAACAAAAAGCTGTACCCAGAGTTGGATGGTAGAGAAGACGGGACATGTCAAAGCAGGGCAGGCAACAGTAGTCTGAAGCGGGGCCCAAAGGGTGGACGAGCAGCAAGAAGGTAGTTACTGAGAAGGCCTTGAACAGGATGGCAGCTTCAGCACAGGGAGGAAAATCTGAACCAGGGCAGTGAATCTGAGGTACTTACGTGGATAGCGGCGTGGGGGGTTTGTGGCAGAGTGAAGCTGAGACTAAAGAAAGTAGCCCCGGGGCCTGAAAGGAGGAGTCCAAGAAGCAAGCAGAGGGGTGAAGTATGACTGATGGGGAGACCCAGGCTGGGAGCCAAGAATAGTGCTGGGGTATTTTAGCCGGTGAAAGAAGACTGCAGGGTGGGGAAAGGAGGGGTTGTTTAGGGGGTAAGGTAAGAATTCCAGAGGTGAGAGCAGAGGGTAGGTGGAGCCGAGGAAGGACTGCAGCAGCGTGACTCGGGGCACAAGATATTGGGGCAGAACTGGCTTGGGCACCCAGCCCCACCATGTTATATTAGCTTCGGCTGTTCACAGAACAGAGCATCATGATTTTCAGTGTTTGAGAGAAAATCGATGGAAAAAGTTGGCAGTACTTGACATGTACTTGCATATTATATTTTGCAGGTAATCCCTAAGCCTGGATCCTGAACACAGCTTCCCACACATGAGACGAACCTGTCACCCATCTACCACCAGAAATCAGCTCTAAATCTCCAGTGGTAGGCACCACCTTCTGGGAAACACTTGTGTGGGCAAAGCATGATAAAAGCCTGAGGAACGCGATACTTGGAGGAAATTGCCAAGTTTCTAGAAGAACACTTGGGTTATCATCATTATTCTGTTTCATCTTTTTACCCCCCATGGTGCCTAGGCACGAAACTTCGTATATAACAGGCACTCAAATATTTAGTTACAATATTGTGAGTGGTTGAAAAGACATAAGTAAAGATGAGTCTTCTGAGGCACACTGGAATAGTAAGGATCCCATTCATGAACTACAAGGGCAAGGGGAGGGTATCAGACTAGTTCTGGTAGAATGTTTTCCGTCACAAGAAGGGATGATTTTTCAGACAGCTGATAGGCCATCCTAGCTCACTGATAACTAGGAAAGGCCTTGACACTTTAGATAATGCAGGAGAGTGAGAAGAAAGAAAATTACAGATACTGTAGACAAGGCTTAATGTTTCAATAGCCACTCCAGATCACAGGCCCTTTCCCACTGCCTACAAAACCACTTATGTCTGAGCAAAATATGTTCCCCTATAAAGGAACTTTAGAAATTGTGGCCAACAGATCCTAAGGAGACCCCAGTGATTCTCACTTTCTGGCATTCACACCCTTGTATCCTACCTCTTAAGTGGGGGTAGGACCTGTGACTTGCTTTTAACCAAAAGAATATGGCAAAGGTGATAGAAATCATTCCTGTGATCATGTTATGATTATGTTTTATGAGACTCCATCTTGCTAGCAGTCTCTCTCTTTCTCCTGTTAGCCTTAGAGAAGCGAGCAGCCAGGCTGTGAGCTGTCTATGGAGAGGGCCAAGTAACAGGGAATGGCAGGCAGCCTCTAGTCGCTGAGGGTGGCCAATGGCCGCAGCCGGCAAGAATCTAAAGCCCTCAAACCTAAAGTTACAAGGAAAGAAATTATGCCAACAACCTGAAAAGAGTGTGGAAGCAGAATCTACCGCCAGTCCAGCCTCCAGATGAGACCACAGCCCAAGCCAACACCTGGATTATAGATTTGTGAGACCAAGGGCACAGGACCCATCTACGCTGTGCTCAGACTCTTGGTCCACAGAAACTGTGGGATAAATAATACATGTGTGCTGTTTCAAGCTTCTAAATTTACAGTAATTTATTATACAACATAGAAAACAAACAAATCTTAATATAAAAAAGTAAAAAAAAGTAAAAAAAAAAAGTGAAAGGAATGTTGAATTATTGGCCATTTGGGATATTTATTAATGAAGATCAAGCATCGAAAGGTCAGTCCTCAATGCTCATTTCCATGATTTTGAGAGTTGGTCCTTCCATGTCCTGATTACCATCTTTGACACTGCATAACTGAACAGACGGGGAGAGTGCTGTGCTAAAACAACACAACTCATTTGAAGTCTCGACTTTTTCATTGTCATTGTCTCCTTCAATGACATTCACAGAAGTTTCTTGGTCTAGTAAACTGTCTGACATACTTACATTTTTTTCATCCCAAACTGAAGTTCCAAGATTCGTTTCATCATTTACCTGTTGAATTATAACCCCTTCTGAATCCTGTGATTTATAGACAGGCAGGAAAAATTCATTTGGTGAAGAGACTATCTTGTTCTCATCCTTTGGAACAGACAATAACATAGTCAAAGCCTTTTGGTATTCTTGACTTTCCTGTTGAATGGCTAAATCTTGTTCATTTTTATATTCATTTTGTTCTGAATTCTCAGCCTTTTCAAAATCAAGTAAATGCAACATACCAACATCATCTAGCATTACTGAGTTTTCCTTGGACATGCAGCCTAAGTCCACCTTTAGGATATGTAGCAGGTGGCGCATTTTTTCCTGGAGTTAAAAAAAAATACAAGAATAATAATATTAATTAAGCTAGTCAAATTGAATTACTTTTGTCTGCAGTGCTGCTAACCTCAGCAGGATTCATACTTCTTCTTCCACATTCTGCCCGCACCCCTCACCCCCAGAGTACACAAAAAAGCACAAGGGAAAAAAAGTGCTTGCTTTTAATGCATTGATTGAGAGTATGGTAAAACTTTAAAATTCTTTCTATATTAGAAATTTTCTAATGAAGTTCTAAAGACAACAAACCTCCTCCAAATGATGTTTATTTTGTTTTATATGTCTCTCAAACAGTCGTTCTAGAAACCTACAAATGATAAATAAAAATGTTAATGTCTCAAAATCAGAAAATCAGCTAAATATAAAATAGCCATACAATAAATAAACTACTAAAGGTTGGAAAATATGTTTTAGATTACCCTTTTTCTTTCCAGAGATAAACACTAATCCTTCCCTGTTCTGTCAAGTTCTCCAATTTGGAAGCTAGTATGGCTTCCACTATGTTTTAGTTATGTAACAGATGCCAATGTTTCTTCTAAAAAGACTGCATGCTACTTACATTTCTGTTAATAAAATATCTTCAGTGAGGTTCCACCCCCCACACACACACTAAAAGTTCTTTATCTTTTTTCTCTCACACACATACACAAACATCAAAAGCCTTCCCCCCTCTTTCTCTTTCACATATACAACCCCCCAAAAGCAAACCCCTAAAGAAAATTCTTTACAAAGAATTTTGTAAAGAGTTACCTTACAATGCTTCCAAATTGTACTTGAAAAAAATTCCACTCATAGTAAATTCACATAAAAACCTAAAGTTATCACTTATTAAGCACCACTAAGTGTTAGACATTTGTGCTGGACAAATAATAATCATTATACGTCTCTGATCATGACCAATACTGGGAGACAAAGGTATTATAAAACCCATTTTAAAAGATGAGAAAACGACATAGTCTAAGATGATGGTTTAACTCTCCCCTAAGGTCACAAGCAATTAAGAGAATGAAACCCAGATATGTCTGGCTCCAGACACATTCTTTCAACTACACCATGCTTGTCCAGCTCACAGGAGTATATCAACCGGTTTCATTTTACCATTTGTTACTCTCAGTGAAGTTATAAGCCAATCTTAGATTTAGTTTTTCTGAATTATTTGAAATGTTTAAAAAGTCCAAGAAATCTGTATTCTGTATTTTAAAACTATCAATAATGTTTGGACCATTCACTTCTGGGCACTGTTCTATGCATATATATTTCTTTACCAAAATTGGGATTACACAATACATACTGTTTTGATATCTATATTGTTTTTCTAATCAACTATATATTTTGAACATCTTTATGCATCAATAAATTCACTTCTACAACATCATTTAAAATCTCTGAACAGAACTTACTATTATATTCTACAATTTATTCAGCTGAACCTTTACTATTCAACATGTAGGTTGATTCCATTTTTTGGTGCTACTATAAAAATTGCCATAATAAACAGCCTTATAATCTAAAAGAAAAATGTGAGTTTTTTAAGCATAAATACACATTTTTCATGCCAACCATTTTTGTTTTGGCTTCTAACTTTTGCTTTATTGTTTTTATTTACAGTTGGTATCAATGTTTTTGCTGTGGTAGTGGTAAAAAGAACACATAAAATTTACCATCTTAACCAACTTTTTTTTTTTTTTTTTTTTTTGCGGTACGTGGGCCTACCACCGTTGTGGCCTCTCCCGTTGCGGAGCACAGGCTCCAGACGTGCAGGCTCAGCGGCCATGGCTCACGGGCCCAGCCGCTCCGCGGCATGTGGGATCTTTCCGGACAGGGGCACAAACCCGTGTCCCCTGCATCGGCAGGCGGACTCTCAACCACTGCGCCACCAGGGAAGCCCCATCTTAACCAATTTTAAATCTACAGTTCAGTGGCATTACGTATATTCACACTGTTGTGAAACCGATCAATAGAACTTTTTCATCCTGCAAATCTAAAACTCTACACCCATTATGCAGACATTCCTTTTTAACATAAAGAGGTAAACAGAATTATTGTAAAAAAATTCAGGTCTTTTTGGTGTAGCTTTTTATACTAATAATGAAAATGTTCGCTTTAAGAAACTTCATATAGAAATAGAAATAACTCATTAAAAATGTCTGCACTTCACATATTATTATGACAGGGAAAGCATGTAGCATATACATAATGGGGTCCTATGATACATATCATAAAGTTTTATCTAAATGAATTTCAGCTAAATAAATGTATAAGCTGGCTCAGGACCACACAGTTTCTTTAAGATATACAATACTAATCTGGTTTTGCAAACTTCCCCTTTTACTCACAGTGTGCAAATGTAGCCTTTAATTTGTCCTCACGTTACTAGTAACAGTTGTAACAAAAAAAAAGCTTGCTTTTGGTTCTCATGACAGTTTCAAATAGTAAAAAGAGATGATGGATCTTTGTAAAGAAACAGCAAAATTTAGTTTACTAGTCTATTATAAACTAACGGATAGAACAGTATTTTTTTGGCTTGTTTCTTTGTAGACTGTATGGGATTTTTACATGGGTGATAATGTCATCTGTGAATAAAGACAGTTTTATGGTTTTCTTTAAAATATAGATACCACGGGCTTCCCTGGTGGCACAGTGGTTAAGAATCCTCCTGCCAATGCAGGAGGCTCGAACCCGTGTCCAAGAAGATCCCACATGCTGCAGAGCAACTAAGCCTATGCACCACAACTACTGAGCCTGTGCTCTAGAGCCTGTGAGCCACAACTACTGAACCTGCATGCCACAACTACTGAGCTGTGCTCTAGCGTCCACAAACCACAACTACTGAGCCCACGTGCCACAACTACTGAAGCCCGTATGCCTAGAGCCCGTGCTCTGCAGTAAGAGAAGCCACCGCAATGAGAAGCCTGCACACCGCAACAAAGAGTAGCCCCCACTTGCTGCAACTAAAGAAAGCCTGCATGCAACGAAGACCCAACACAGCCAAAAATAAAAATAAATAAATTATTTTAAAAAAAGAATCTGCCTGCCAATGCAGGGGACATGGGTTCGAGCCCCGGTCTGGGAGGATCCCACATGCCATGGAGCAACTAAGCCTGTGCGCCACAACTACTGAGCCTGCGCTCTAGAGCCCGTGAGCCACAACAACTGACCCCGCATGCCACAACTATTGAAGCCCGAGAGCCACAACCACTGAGCCCGTGTGCTGCAACTACTGAAGCCCGCACACCTAGAGTCCGTGCTCCACAACAAGAGAAGCCATGACAATGAGAAGCCTGTGCACTGAAATGAAGAGTAGCTCCCGCTCGCCGCAACTAGAGAAAGCCCACGTGTTTCAATGAAGACCCAATGCAACCAAAAATAAATAAATTTATAACAAAAAATATGGATACCATTTCTTTTTCTTTGTGATAAATTTTTTTGAAATTGAGGTATAATTGCCATATTATTATATTAATTTAAGGTGTACAACGTAATGATTTGATATTTGTATATACTGTAAAATAATCACCACAATAAATCTAGTTAACATCTGTTAACATATGTAGTTACAGAAAATTTTTTTCTTGTAATGAGAACTTTTAAGATCTATTCTCCTGGTAACTTTCAAATATACAATATGATATTATTAACTACAGTCATGATGTTGTACATTATATCCCCATGACTTGTTTATTTTATAAATGGAAGTTTGTACCTTTGGACCCCCTTCAACCATTCTGCCCCTCCTGCCCCACCTCTGGCAATTTGTTCTCTGTATTTAAGAGATACGACAGTATTTAATGAACAAACTCTCTATTCTTTTCTCTACCTCCCCAAACTGTGAACTCGCCTTAGAGTATGAATTAAACATCCTTTATAATTTACTATCAATTATAAGAACAATTACATCAATTATAAGAACATGATCCCCTAAGAAAGCAATATCATTTTCATTTCCTAATATGTGGAAATAACTTTAAAAAATTAACACCAAATGAAGAGTATTTAATATATCATTCAACCACTATAATACAATTTAAAAAATCTAACCTGTTTGAAAATAAACCAAGTTTCAAAATTTCATCTGTTACATCTTCAATGAAACTCAGATACAACAGTTCTTCTTCACTGTGAAGGCAAAGTGATATACAGCATAAAAAATCACTGCTTATTTACTCTGAAAATGATAGGAAACATGAGTACCTAATTAGAAATATCTGTACTATTACAAATGTACTTCCATCTCACATTATTATGAGGAATATTATAAAACAAACATTACATCTACCTTCTCAAATTATGCAAGGATATTTATTGATATTAAAGATGAGACAATATTCCCTAATAGAGTAAAACTTCATAGACGTCTGAAACATTCATCAGGAAGTAAAAAATAAGCAAGGATTAAACAAAACAAAACAGAACAGAAAGCAACCAGGGGCAGCGCCAAGAGGGCAACTAGGTGTGACCCACCGGGGGCCCGTGTTCTTGACAAGCATTTTAAATTTCCTCTGGCTCCTGACCAGGTCCAGCAGCAGAGGTGTGAGTCCCTCTGCATGGCAGAAGGGAAGGAAGAAAGTCATCCAGAGAAACAGGAACTTCAACGATGAAATCCTCTCCTGCTCCTAGGAGAGCATACTGTTTTAAGGTTGAGAAATTTACTGAGCAGAAAAAATTATTTTTTTTCCTCAAAAGGTTTGGAGATGAGGAAAAATATTCTAAAAGAAAAATCTGTGTATATACAGTAATAAATTTTAATTACTTGGACACATTTCTCTGTTATATTATCTTCTGAGTTAACTACATTTTACAAGTTATTACAAGAAAATTAGGGTACTATTATAGGTTTGATTTTAATTAGCTAAAAATCAGTGATGATAGAAAATGTAAATAGCAAGCAACTACTCAATTACTGAAAAAGTAAATACAAGGGAAAGAGTTAATTAGCAAATCAAATAGAAGATTAAAATACTGCATAAAAATTACACTTTCAAACCAATTCACAGGCAGCAAGTTTGAGAATAAATGAAAGTCTATAAAAGTAGATTGTTTTCCCTGAAAAAATACAGCTTAACTAAAACAACATTCAAACCCAGAAGTGGGTTTTTTATCTGCAAAAAACTGGTGAAGTTAGAAACCTCCAAGAATGGTATCCTGAGCTACCAAGCCTACATTTCTCTAAAACTCATCTTTATTATTCTTTATTATTTTTATTTATAAAAATAAAAATTATGGGTACTAATTATAAAAAAAATAGCAAGTATTATTAACTTAGGGACAAATTTCTACTGGACATAAAGATGAAGTGATTAATAATTATTTCAGAAAATTCTGGTCATTCTCTCAGATTTGGTGTGCATTATATGACTGAACCCCAAAGCTGGTTGTAAAGAAAGATTAGTGTTCAATCCTGACTAATTTAATAATAATTTGTGTGAGTCTTAATTCTTCATTTCCACTAAGCAAAATGAAGAAGTCAAAAACATCTTACTCAGAATAGATTTTTCTCCCTGAAGGAGGCTGCAGGGAACATTGACATACTGCCCTGGAAAGAGAAAATTAGAGTGTTTGAACAAAACAATGATTTGGCATACAGTAATATGGTAGTAATAATATGTTTCAGAATTTTAAAGCACTTTTCACATTCATTATCTAATCTAATCTTCAGAAAAACCCTGTCAGGTATATTAGGTAGGTGTTATTTTTTCCACTTCCTAAACAATTCACCTGGGGCAGAAAGGCTAAGTAACTTGCTAAGGTCATGTGTTAGTAAGTAACAAAGATAGATTTTTAAAAGTCTTGTAATTACAAATTCATGATCCTTTTAAAAATTGTACTATGAAACTTACCTTGTATAAACAATTAGTTTGACTAAGATTAAAACATAAATGATGTTGGAAACATATCTCCCTATAGAAAAAAGTTTTAAGCTGTTAATTATGATAAATTTTGTCATTATTCAGTTATGTCATCATTAGTTAATTCCAAGCTTCCTATTCAGGTATATTCAATTATAATATTTTACTTTACTTCTTTTGGATAGAAGCTACTGGGAAAGATAACTATCCCTTTCTTTAGGTTATTCTTTATATTCACTGAAGACTGGCTCAACTGGCTCAAGAGAGTATCTTAAGTTATGAGTACTAAAGCATCATGAATTTCCAGACAGAGAAGTCAGCAATAAACCTCCTTGCCACTCCCTCCCCCCACAAAGCCTTTCCAGGTGAGATCTCCCTAAGGAAAGGCCTGAGGGAAGACCTGGGCCCTGAAGGGCTGCGTGTGCTTGCTTCCAGTCTGATACAGGATGTCTCATTCTTGCTCTTTAGTCTTTTTTTCCTTCCACCTCCTTCATCTCATATCCAAACTCTGACACTGGAAATGCACTTGACAGCTGAAGCTATCAAAGGCATTTTTTAGGTTCTGTACTACCTGCTAACCTATCATTTTTATTTAGGCGCAGTGTTCTGTAATTCCAAAACATGAGGAGTCGTTTTAAAAAATAGTGCCTCCTCTACAAAGCACGGACAGATAAAGCACTAGCACATGAGGAATATTCAAAAGCACAAATGCTGAATCCTCAAATGGTAGGGTTCTTCAGTACTATCTGTGCCATGAAAAACTGGTTAGCATCACTGCTGGAGGATCTGTCTTGGGGAAAATCCTTTCTCATAATGAAGAGGGATAGTAAATAATACAAGCCTGTGTCCCTTTTCCCTTTATTAATGAATTAGCAAAATGAATTCATTTACACTTTTAGTGACTACCTACTTCGTAATACTTCCTTAGTAAAACTAACAGGGCCACTGAATTGTGTAATACCAAAACAGATGGGAGAGCATTCAGTTAAAACAGTACTCATGTTTCCAAGTCTGAAGTGTCTGTCCCCTGCCACCGCCCCGCTACAGCACGCGGCACGTGGGATCTTAGTTCCCCTGACCAGGGTCAAACCTTCGCCCCCTGGAGTGGAAGCACGAAGTCTTAACCACTGGACCGCCAGGGAAGTCCCCTCATGTTGCAAAGTCTGTACGTCTGTTACACAGGAAAGCAGTTAGATATAAACAGGTGAAATACCTTGATGAGGAACACTGAAGAGCACTGTCTTTAACCTCATCCCATGGTAATTCATGTCCTTGTAAAGGTAAAGGGGTTATTTTTCCTTTGGTACCATACGACATACAGCTAGATGCCTGGGGATGCAATGAGAAGAATAAATCTTTATTTTGCTTCAAAAATACATTATGAAAGCAGAACTAAAGCAAAACAGGAAATTTCCAAAAATAGTTGATGAAAGAGCACAGAGATACCCAGTAGATAAATGTGACTGATATATTAGGACAAAGGATGTTTCAGAATTCACTTTTCATACAATCAAGACTTCTTTCTTAAATTTATTTAAAGGTAAAACAAGTTCTTATATTTTAATGACGAATATTTTAAATGACATTAAAGAATACCACAAATAAACATATAAAGAGAAACCAAGCAAATAAGTAAACTTGAGAGAAAATAGCCAATTATTCAGAAACTCAAATAGCCCATCTGTTTCAAATGCCAACCTATCAAATATGTATTGTAGAAGCAGTGGTAGCTCCGGCAGTACGAACAACAATATAAAGAAAAAAACAAAAATAATGGCAGCCTACTTTTATAGAACGCTTACGAGGGGCCAGATACTGTGTCATGCATTTACTTGCATTATCCGAGTTAATCTTTAGAATGCTAATTTATGTGTAGTGCTTTACCGTTTTAAAAGTGCTGTTAGGATGGTCTATCTACTGTAGCTAATACTCTTACTAGCTTCCTCAAGTTGATTATGGAGTAAGGGGACATGCCGTTTTCTTACAGGGTTATTAGATAAACATTCGGAGCACAATGTCATAAAAACGGACTTCTGCTTTAGTTTATTTAGTTATCTACGGAGCTAAAAACCCTCTTCCTAAATCTCAAGCTAGTCATAGCCATCATTTACTGAGCCCGGGTCAGACTAGGTACTTTACCTACAACATTTAATCCTTCCAATGATCCTGCACATTAAGTACAGTTTTTCTAGAGGTGGAAACTCAGCTCTCAGAGGAACTGATTTGTCCTTGGGCCTTAAATGGCAGAACCCTATGTCAAACAGCTATTAATGGCTGGGATGGAAAACTATGATCCTCTACCCATTTTCAGAAGGGAAGAGGGAAGCTGAGTATGCTTATATTATCCCTGAATCTGCTTGACATTTTAATAGACAAACCTTTTTCACAAACAATAAATTTAAATTAGTGTATGATTAATACCCCTAAAATAAAAATAATCAGTTTATATCTCAAAGTCAGACTTAAAGCTGTAATATTTTAAAATAAATGATTGCTACACATTCAAAATACAAACACTAAAAAAGATCTTCACAGTCTAGAAAAAAGTAAAAGCAAGTACAGGAGAATGATATCCATCTGTTTTTATAAAATGTATTATTTCCAATAATATAATCAGTGGCAATTCTTTAAAAAAAATACAGGCATAGAAACTAAAATAACTTCTGCACAACTTTTCTGGCTCCTTTAGTGATCCAAGTCTGCAACTTTGAAAAGAACATATAAGGTATTTTACTCATCCACCCGTCTATCCAGCCAGCCAACCAACCACCTAGAAAAGTTGCCAACAAAAAATGACTTCCCGGATTGGGCAGGATCCACCTGGCCGCTCACAGAGACATATAACCATCTGTAAACAAGCAATACTTCTGTATACTGGTTGTATCACATGCAAGAAGTGTCATCAAGAGATTATTCTTCACAGTCCAAATAGCTACACATGTTCTGTTAAAGCAGCTATAATTCTAATGTAGGACACAAAGAAATCTCATTTTTATTACCTGCTTTATGTTCATTTCTGAATCTGTGAAGTTCTTAATCTCAACTGTCTCAAAATCAGATTGAAAGCTGTAATATTTTAAAAGAAATTATTGTTAAATCTTCAAAGTATAAACACTGTGGTAATAAGCTTTACTGGCTAGAAAAAAATAAACTTCAAACGTGAGAGATAAAATGCATCTATTCTTGTAGAATGTGTAATTTCTAATTATATAATCGGGAAATAGATATGGTTTGGATTACATATGCCTCTTTTTCCTTTTTTTGAATAGCAGCTAGATTTCAGTTGGACAGAATGGGACTAGGGAAGAGGAAAGCATTATCTTCAAAAGCTGTCAAAAATATAATCAGAAAAGTATTCGTTGTATTTGCTTCCCTCATTTCTTCTTCACTTAAAAATTCTATCATTAGATTTAATTCCTTAATTCTTTAAATGTATACAGACTGATCTTACTATACCTCTTATCTTTACCCAGACAAAAGAATACTAATCATAAATTGTTTTTTACTTTTAAAAGTAATTAAAACCTAGCACCAGATAAGTATTCATTTATATAACACTAGGAAAAACAATCACAAATCCGCTAACACTCAATACTTTACAAGATTTGTTTCTTTCTTCAACCATCTGGCAACCTTTAATGAATATTCATTATGTGCCAGGCACTACTGTATATGAAAATATTACTGAGGCAAATTATACTTAATTTCCAGAAATTATCCCAATTGCCTACATTATACCTGAGGAGCTGTTGCTGAGTATTTGCAGGGAGGGAAGCATAGAGGTAGTTAGACAAACAGTTGCTTTTTCTCCCCCAATATAGCCCATTGTTTCGCCATTTCTAACATAAATCAATAAACATATTTACACAAATGCTGTCTGATGACATATTTTACGGATTCTCTGAAAGTATATTTAAAAACATACAAAAGTTCTAGTACCATGTTTGAAACAATAAATTAAAATATGTAACATTCATGTTTATAAGGAGCTTGACAAGTTTAATAGCTATTTATTTTTTCAACAATTACTCTGATAGTTGTTCTAGTGATTCATGCAGAAGGAAAAGCCACATTAACCTCATTCTAATCAAAAGGGCACTACCACACCTTAAGTGTGGCACATAGGGTACATGATATAAAGTAAGGAATATTATTTAATTTCTACCACATCGTGAAGGATCTACTATTGGCTGTTGTGCCATACCTGCTTAATTGAGTCTGAGTTTCAGCTTCTATCTGCTGATCTGTAAAATCCTTTTTTCTTTTCGCAGGTGTATAATATCGATACTGTGACAGGAAAGATTTTGCTTCTGTTTTTAAAGTGCGTGGGGTGAATGGCAAATGTCTGTTAGAAAAGAGTTCAGAATGTTTATCCAAAAGGTCCCCACTGGGTGCTTTTGAAATTACTAACTGAAACCGCTGGGAATTTAGGGATGTGCTCCGGGGCCTTCTGCCGTAGGAGGTTCCAGAGGATGATTTCCTGGGCCCAGAGGCAGCGTGATCCATGCTGGACAGGAAGGAACTGGAGTTCTTCTCAGTACCATTTGTGAGGACTTTATCGGATTTAGGTGGATTTAAGTGTAGTCGCTCTGAAGAAGTTACTGGTGTCCTTTTAAAGGATGGAAATCTGTTCACTTCTTTGATTAACATAGCATCTTCATCTTGTGGTTCTCCTGGAGGCTAAGAACATTTGGTTTAACAGTGATCAGTTACATTTACAAATTCAGATAATTGGGGATCTCCAGATTACACATTAAAAAATGTAGAGCCTCAGGGCTCTACAAATATAGTGTGTATGTTCCTGAAAATTTGTATTTGAAGTTATATTCAAGTTTTTGAATTATTAATATATAAAAATATAATTCTAAATATAAGCAATAGCAATCATTTTTCTTTCTGAAACTAAAAAAATGATTAATAACATATAACCATATTTGTGGTCTTGAACCTGTGTACTGAGGTAGATCTCAGTTTTATTTGAGTTTCCAAACCAATCGTGAGTACTAATCCCCTTCTCAACCACTGCTGGTGGCAGCATCCACCCATTCCTGCCTTGTCATGACCACCTTCAGTGCCAGCAGTTCCTCTGTGACTTAAAGGCTTTGAAGGAATGAAAAGGAACTTCTCTTCACAATGTATAGATGTATGGAGCCCTGATTTAAGTAACTGATATTTTAAACATAATTAAGAAAGGTTGATGCCATAGGGAAGTTCATATGTTTCTTTCTCAACCTCTCATGAGTGGGGAAAGCTTTGAAAGGAAGGCATTTTGGCCTGCTCTATTTCTTTTTGGTTTAACCATTAAAAAAAAATTTTTTTTAAATTGAAGTATAGTTGATTTACAATGTTGTGTTAATTTCTGTTGTACAGCAAAGTGAGTCAGTTATACACATATATACATTCTTTTTAATATTCTTTTCCATTATGGTTTATCCCAGGATATTGAATATAGTTCCCTGTGCTATACAGTAGGACCTTTTTGTTTATCCATTCTATATGTAATAGTTTGCACCTACTAACCCCAAACTCCCAATCCATCCCTCCCCCACCTGCCCTCCCCCTTGGCAACCACAAGTCTGTTCTCTATGTCTGTGAGTCTGTTTCTGTTTCATAGATAGGTTCACTTGTGCCATATTTTAGGTTCCACACATAAGTGATATCATATGGTATCTGCCTTTCTCTTTCTGACTTACCTCACTTAGTATGATAATCTCTTGATGCATCCCTGTTGCTGCAAATGGCTTTATTTCATTCTTTTTTATGGCTGAGTGGTATTCCATTGTATATATGTTTGGTTTAACTTTGGAAGAACTATTTCTACAGGGTATTCATAAGGTTTAAGAGTATAGGTAATATTTTATTCTTTTACAGACTAGGTGCCCATAGACTAGATGCCTTGTCCATGATTCCAGACTTTAGGGACACCTGTGTATCCTTTACAGAACTTTGAGGCACTTTATTAAATGGTAGAGAAGAAGTTACATGGAAGTTAATCTGGAGTGAAAAAGGCTGGGATTTAGCCAGTTATATCTGTCCTACAAGCTCATGGGGAGGAAAACAAGAGGAAGACAAGCAAGCTGAATAAGAAAGGAGCTGAGTGCTTTCTGTGCACAAGGTACTGTTATTGCCTTTGAGTAGAAATAAAAGAGGAATAGTAAGAACTGTTACTATTACCACTGCTACTATTACATATGGAGTGCATACTATGTGCAAGGTACTGTTCTAATTAATTTACACGTACGACTCATTTAATCATCACATCAACTTCTGGGTGGTGGTACAATTAGTACCTCTACTATGCAGATGAAGAACCTGAGGGGCAGGGTCTCATAGATTTGAACCCAGGTGAACCTATGCTCTTCCCATTATATCATACTATCTATTTTACAGACTCATTTGAAATTTATACATTTTTAGATTTTTTTTACATCACCAGGAATCTTAAGCTGATTTTAACTCCTTTCATGGTGATGAACAAGTCAGCTAACTTACATATTGATTTACCTCAGCAAGGAAATTGCAGATAACTAGATATGGTGACTACAGCCTAAAATAGGTCAAGTCACCTATTTCCTTTCCAAGTGCTTTCCAACTTTATCCCAAATATAAAGCAGAATTACTCAAAGCAACTAAGTATTTTGGCATTAAACTGTGAGTCACTAGGGTAGTGTTTAGTTAATGACTTTAACACGTTAATTGTAAAAAGTGTTCCCAAACTAGGTTCACACTGCAGCTTATGTACCAGAGGAGTCTGGCTCTCCGGAAAGCAATTTCTAAGTATGATCTGAAAAATCTTTTAGGGCTATTAAATAATAATCACAGGAATTATTTACACTTGGGGAACAGAACAAATTGGGATCATAGCAGGCAGAAATGCATAAGGCATTAGATTGCCTGTGAGAAAATTCTTACCAGTAATGGTTATTTAATAAACAAAATGAAATACCAAAGAAAGTCTTTAAAGGCAAGAATATACTCTCATCTGTCTGAAATGGGCTGGGAAAATCGCTCTTGAATCAATTGAAGGCATGAAACTTTTCTGTATCTTTATATCTTATAATTCCTACCCTGTATCCTACTTCTTCTTTCCTGGGAAACCAGTAGAACACAGTGCAAAACCAACTGTACCCATCTGCTTTTTTGAGATTATATAATTTTTAACTACGAATATCAGAAAGCTTGGATATGATTTTCATAGAAAATGTGTAACACACTGGTAAATTCACCAAAATTAAAATAGCAGATCACTGTAAAGTTCTAAAATCAGAAAAGTGTTCATCAATTATTGTCAATGGAACAAAAATTCTGGTGGTAATCTGACCACTTTCACTTTAATGCAATTTGTTGTAAACTGTTTCTGTGATTTAAGAATTTATGTAAAGTGATAATCATTGACAGTTAACATACATGTTTTTATGTCAAAAATACCTATCCAATTTCACAATCACAGAATAACTAAGTATTAAATCAATCTTTTTCAGGGATAATGTCAGAAGAAATGGTATACAAAGATTTTCCAATTGTCAGGTTTTAAAACAGTTGAGGAATCAATTCAAGTGCAGAACAGGATAGATACAATTTATTTAAAATTTTGACTAACACTTGTTTTGCAAAAAGCTTCAAATTGTATTTTACAAAAGAAACTGATAGCTTCTGATTTTCACTGTTTTATAATGCTTTTAAAATAGATTTATTTAAGAACATGAATCACATTCATATATTCAATTAATCTTAATATCACAGGGTATGTGCTGCACCAGTGATGTGAGTGAGTGGTGAATAACTGTGTGTGAGGTATAAGGTGCAGACTTAAAAGTGTCTGAGGTGATAGCATGTAAGTCAAAATGTAAGAGAAAATAAGTAGCCCATATTACAGTGTGGGCAATTAAAGAAAAAGTTTTTGATTACATGGTCTCACGTATATAAACAGCTAATATGTCCAGAGGCCAAAGTTACCACTTTCTTTTGAATTGTAGCAAACTTTTCGGTAAATGCAGATTATAACTACAGGTAACTGTTAATCATAAACCCACCCAATTATCAAAATATTATGCCCCAAATAATAATTTTAATTTGAATGTATCTAAATATTTATCATCAAGTATTATAAAAAATGTAAGCAAATTGCAAATTACTATTAAGTCTAAATGGAGTAAAAAATATACTTATATAAAAGCATAAATGAACTATATTTTTAGAAGCAAAAAGTTACAGGGTTACAGTGACTGAAGGAAAAAATCGTCCGTTTACAGACTTAATTATATATTTTGTTTTCAACAAATCCCATCCTTACCTCAAAATAGAATTATTTATATTCAAAATGCTAGATAATAGAAACATATTTTAAAAAATATGTTTAAAAAGTACCATCACTGAAAATGAAAATACATACATGAGTCAAACACTGATGAACAGATTCCCAGATGGTACAGTGTATAGCAGGCTTATTCTAAAGGAAGCAGCTCTATTCCTAGTCCTTTTATCTACAAAACAGCCTTGGGGACTCTTAGACATATTTACAGCTTTCCTGATGACTCCCAAATCTATTTTCAGCCCAGACCTCTCTCCTGACACAGATACTTATATCCAGCTCTCTACTGAATATATTAGATGTTCCAAAGGCATCTCAAATTAAACAGGTCCGAACAAGTAAACTCGGGCAAGCCAGAAACCTGGAAACCTCCCAGTTGCCCAAGCCAGAAACCTGGAAACCTCTTTAATTCCTGCCTCTTGCTCTTCATATCATCTGATCAGTCACCAAGTCCTGGGGATTCTACTTTCTAAATGTCTCCTAAATATATATTCCTTATGCTCCTTCTGCTGTCTTATAGATCATATCTTAATCATTTCTTCCCTATACTGCAACTGTCACACAATTAGTCTGTCCTTCCCTGCTGCCAGTGTAGTCTTTGTAAAGTGTCAATATGATGACATAACTTCCCAACTAAAAACTGGTCTATGGCTCTGCCACACTTCTCAGAGAAAAAGGACCCAGGTTCACTCTTAATTCACAAATGCCCTTAGTCTTTACCCCTGCCTACTGATATGTCACATCTTCATGTACAATAGAAAGAGCTGGAGTCAAAAATGAAACGGCTTTTACCAACAGGCAATAGTTTTTCCATATCACAGTTGCTAGGGGACAGAAAACAAAGCTCAGGGCCTAATCTAGACAGTCTAGGAGACCATGCTCATGAATCTGGGATTCTCTCAATGGCGACCCTCCAATTAGATGACTTACAAAGAAACTTGCCCATCTTGAACACTGGCACTGAGAGAACAGTGGCCTTTGAGAATGCGAAATCATATGCTGCTTCCACACAAGCTTGCAGCCTAAATTTGCATTACCCAGATGGTCCACAAAAGCCTTAAGCCAAGACAAATGACTCAAGTTTTTTCCAACACATAAATTGTAGGGGGATAAAAAGGTGGGGGAAAGAGAAATTATTGATTAAAAGAAATGTATCAATTAGTTGAAATTATTTAGATTCCAATTCCAACAAACTTAAAAAAAAGAGAGAGAGATAATGGGGAAATGTGAACAGTGGATATTTGATGATATTAAGGAATTATTAATTTTTAAGGCATAATAATGGTATGGTGGTCTATCTTTTAGATATTTAGATATATACAGAAATATTTATAGATAAAATTATATATCTGGTATTTGCATCAAAATAATCTGGGATGCAGGTAGTGAGTGAGGATATACATGAAATAAGTCTGGCCCTGAATTGATCATCGTTGCACTTAGGGGACAAGAACACGTGGGTTCATTATACCACTCTATTTTTAGAGATGCTAAAATTTTCAAAATTAAAAAGTTTAAAAAGAGACCATCACACACACAAAAAGACTTCCAGTTTCAGCTGACAGATGGAGAGAAATGGAAAGAGCATAGGTCTCACCATTATAATAAGAAAAAAAGCTGGACAAACTGCAAATTAATGATTTTTCTTGAACTATTGAGAGAACTAAGGTCACAACTAACCTAAAATCCACAGTGATATAGGTACCTGCAGGGAGAAACAGAACCTAAGCATTTACTTATTTGGGACAGATGCTGCTGAATGACATATAAACTGGTAAGAAGATTATGCTAGAAGTTTTTAGCTAATTGCTAAGGACTGAGTGTGGACTAGTGTAAGAGTATGAAGCCTCTGCGACTTGGGGAGTTTGTACCCTCTTGCAGGCTTTTCCTCTAGGAAAGAGCTTTTCCACCAAAAGCTCTCAGGGAAGAGCAGGAAGAATCCTGAGAAAATTTCCCCCTTCCCTTGTTTCTTTGGCATGGCTAGGGGAGGGGAACAGCACCCACTGCAGAAATTACTCTCAGACCAATTTTTCCTTTCTCTCAATCTACAGGGGGAAATTCCCTTCACTTTGCCACATAACAATTACAGAAGTGATATTCCATCACCTTTGCTGCATCCCATAGGTTAGAAGCAAGTTACAGGTACTGCCTACACTCAAGACGAGGGGATTATTTAAGGGTGGGGATCACTGTGGGGCTTAGAATCCTGCCTACTACTGTGGGTCAAATAGAAAGTACACAAGAAGAAAGAAGAAATGAAAACATACTAAATGCTCCACTTTAAAAGGCAAAGATTATCAGAGTGAATAATCTGACTCACCTAAAACCTATCTAAAATATTAGGATTAAAAAATGGAAAAAGTGGGGGCTTCCCTGGTGGCGCAGTGCTTGAGAGTCCGCCTGCCGATGCAGGCGACATGGGTTCGTGTCCCGGTCTGGGAAGATCCCACATGACGCAGAGCGGCTGGGCCCATGGGCCATGGCCGCTGAGCCTGCGCGTCTGGAGCCTGTGCTCTGCAATAGGAGAGGCCACAACAGTGAGAGGCCCGCGTACCGTTAAAAAAAAAAAAGGAAAAAGATATACCAAAGGAATACTAATGAAATGAAAGCTGGTTTAACTATATCACTATCAGAAAACACTTTAATATAAAAAGCATCAAGGCAAAGAAGTTCAAACCACAGTGACAACAGGTTAGATTCACCAAGAAAATATATCATCTCTAAGTCTGTATGTATATAATAATATAGACTCAAAAATATAAAACAAAAATTGCTAGTACTAATTCTTGGAGAAATAGCTAAATATATAATCATGTGAAAGATTTCTCTTAATAAAAGATAGACTAATTAGACAAAAAGATCAATAAGATTTGAACACCTAAAAGATATAAAACTTAATCTAATGCATACACTATATATTAAATACTACATACAGCTACAGAATATATTTTCTTTTCAAACACATATGACATAGTGCATTACAAAATATTGTCCAAACAAATAAAAGGAAAAAAAACTGTCTACCTACTGGGCCATAAAACAAGTCTCAACAAATTTCAAGAAATGGATATCACACAGATGTTCCCTGATCAAAATACAATTAGGCTAGAAATCTGTAACAAAGAGAAAACCAGGAAAAAAAATAGAGATTAATAAACACTTCTAAAAGATGCTTGAGTTAAAGAATAAATTATAATGGAAACTGTAAAATACTTTGAACTGAACCATAATAAAAATACCACATATCAAAACTTGTGGAATGCAGCTAAAGCAGCACTTGAAGGAAAATATATAGCCTTAAAAATGCTCATACTATGAAAGAAGTGAGGCTGAAAATAAACTAAACAGAAGTAGAAGAAAGTACTGTAACATAAACTCAAAGAAAGCCAAAAGAGGAAAATAAAGCATGAACATTACCCAACTAGAAAACAAAGTACAACAGAGAGGATCAATGCAATAAAAGATGTGCCCTTAAAAAGGTTAATAAAATTGACAAATCTCTGGTGAGAATAATAAAGAAAAGACTGAAGGCACAAATGAACAACATTAGGATAAAAAGAAGAACTAATACATATTCAAGAGAGATTATGAAATGATTTAAGAGATATTATGAACAAGTCTATGCCAAGAATTTGAAAATTTAGATGAAATGGACAACCTTCTACATATGTACAACTTATGAAAATAGTTCTATAATGATTTCAAAAATTGCAGTCAAAAATCTCACAAATAAAACTCTAGGCCCAAATAATTTTAGTGCTGAGTTCCATCAAATTCAAGGAACAAATAATTCCAAACTTACATAAACTACTCTAGGGCATGGAAAAAGAGGAAATAGCACCCAGTTTATTTTATGAGGCTAGCAAAACCTGACATAGCAGAAAACAGGGAAAATGACAGGTCAATATCAATAATGGACATAGATGCTAAAACCCTAAACAAAATATTAGCAACTGTATCTGGTAATGTATAAAAAAAAGGAATTATATCATGACAAACCTGTGTTTATACTAGGGATGCAAAGTTGATTTAACATTAGAAACTCTCTTATAATTCACTACATTTGAACAGATTAAAAAGAAAAATTGTACCATCATTTCAAAAAATGCAGAAAAAGAATTTGATAAAATTAACACACATTCATGAGAAAGGAAAAAAATCCTCTTAGCAAACTAGGAATCGAAAAGAATTCCCTTAATCAGATGATAAAGGGTATCACAAAAAACCTAAAGCAGGGGTCAGCAAACTATAGCCTACAGGTCAAATCTGGCCCACCACCTTATATGTTAATAAAGTTTTACTAGAACAAAGCTACGTCCATTCATTTACGTACTGTCTATGGCTGCTTTCCAATGGCACAATAGTTGTGACAGAGACACAATAGCTGTGGCCTGGAAAGCCTAAAATATTTACTATTTGGCTATTTACAGGAAAGTGTACCAATTCTGACCTATAGTAAACATTATCAAAAAGTCAGGTTCCACCACCAATGAAGTATCTTAGAAACATTTACTTTTAAAAGGTAAAAATACTACCTTACCTTTTGTAGAGTGTTAAATAATGACTTGGAATTACTTTTAGAATTGGATTGCATTGCAGTTTTAGTTAATTTCAATTCCCTTTCACACCGTGCTAATCCCTTTTTGAGTTTCTCTCGTCGTTGTTGGTCTGCATCTGAGGGGAAAAAAATCTTTTGAAATACAGAATAAAATAGAAAAATTAATTTTTTGGTGTTAGACGACTAGTAAAGGGCACTTTTTTCTTGCTAAAAATGTTTATACTACTGATATGTAAATAAAAATCCATATACTTTTCTGTATAAAGATAACAAATATTTAATTCATAGAAACTTCAAATGGATTGACTATTTAAAGAGCAGAAACAAGATATGACAAATTGATTAAGCCTAAGGGCTCAAGGGAGCAATTCCTAGCAGATATAGAGATATAAAGGTTAGAAATGCTTGACCGTGTTGTCTGCAACTGTAATCACCAAATGCAGAGTTTGAATTAATCCATATACTCCCCCGCAAATGAAATATTATTGTCAATACCATCATATGCTATAAAAATTTAAGCTTTATATGAGTCAAAAAAATGACACTAAATTTTAAAACATTATTTTTAATTAGGATAACTGATTTCCATTTTTCTTAACTGCTAGTCATTTGAAAATACAAACGAAAAAGGGGGTTTCACATTTTAGTGTGCATTAAGTCAGGTATTGAGTCATTATCAAAGATTGAAAATGGCAAAATGAAAGCTAGTCAAGTTTCAGTGTTAAAAAGAAGGCTAACCATAAGTAAAATGACTTGTATTTTCATGTAAAATTTAAAATTTAACATATACTTTTTAATTGGAATCTATATCAACTTAATGAACAAGATAATTTCAAGTTTCAAATCACCCTGATTTAGGGGGAAAAAAAGGGGCAAAAGGTTTGAAAAGACACTTACTAAAGATATACAAATGGCCAATAAGCATATGAAAAAATGCTTTACATCCTTAATCATGAGGAAAATGCAAATTAAAATCATAATGAGACACCACTTCACACCCACTAGAATGGCTATAATCAAAAAAGGAGTCAATAACATGTTAGCAAGGATATGGAGTAACTGAAATCCTAATTATGTTGGAGGCGAGAATATAAAATGGTATGGCCACTTTAGAAAACAGTTTGGCAGTTTCTTAAAAAGTTAAGTATAATTTACCATATGACCTAGCAATTCTATTCTCAGGTGTATGCCCAAGAGAAATGAAAATTCATATTCACACGAAAGACTTGTACATGAATGTTCATAGCGCACTATTCATAATGGTCAAAAAACAGAAACAGCGCGTCAGTCAATTGATAAATAGACAAAATGTGGCATTATCCATACAACAGAATACTATTTAACAATTAAAAAGGAACGAAGTACTGATTTAGGTTACCATATAGGTTAATCTCAAAAACATTCTAAGTAAAAGTCTAATGCAAAAAAACACATATATGACTCCATTTATATAAAATGTCCAGAAAAGGCAAATGTATAGAGAAAGAAAGCAGATTAGTGGCTTCCAAGGCTAGGAGTGGGATGAGGAAGCAGCTGCAAAGCTATCATTTTGGGGATCTTCTTAAGGTGAGGAAAATATTCTGAAACTGGTTTGTAGTGATGATTGCACAATTCTGTAAGCTTAGTAAAAATCCATGAATTTTATGGTATGAAAATTATTTGTCAATAAAACTGCTATAAAAAATAAAGCCGGGCTTTCCTGGTGGCGCAGTGGTTGAGAGTCCGCCTGCCGATGCAGGGGACACAGGTTCGTGCCCCGGTCCGGGAAGATCCCACATGCTGCGGAGCGGCTGGGCCCGTGAGCCATGGCCGCTGAGCCTGAGCGTCTGGGGCCTGTGCTCCGCAACGGGAGAGGCCACAACAGTGAGAGGCCCGCGTACCGCCAAAAAAAAAAAAAAAAAAAAAAGTCTTTCTAATGCATTAGAATATGGCATTATTTAGACAATTCAACAAAGTATATAGAGATGTTCTAGCTTTGATAAAGACTGAAATTATCAAGTCAGTTGTCTGCTATGACAGAAGAGTATATCTTATAAAAACAGAGATGAATCAAAACCACAGATTTCTTTCTTTTTTAAAATATGTCTATAAAGCCTGTTTCTAAGTTAGTTCATACTGATTATAATGAGCATCAGCTTTGTAACACACAAAGTAATGATTATTAATTACACTTTGGTTTGGTGATTACAATCTTTGCAATTCTTCTAGCCATCACAATTTTCTTCATTTACATGGCCAGAAAGAAAAACTCCTGTCTCAACTGACTGAAAGCAGAAAATATCATGGGATAAATAAGCACTAGCTAAGTCTAAATTCTAAAAACAAAAAATAGGAGTAATTCTTTAAATACAACTTATATGCCGTCAATTTCTGAATTTTTATCTCCATCCTCGAACTCTCTCCTGAACTCCAGACTTTGTATTCCAACTGCCTCCTCAGCATCTCCACCTGGATTTCTAAGAGGTATTTATTTTGAACTTAAAATGACCAAGACTTAACTCTTGATTCACTTCCTCCCCTAAATATCTTCCTATCATATTCCTCATTTCAGTAAGTTGTAACTGTCATTTTAGTTGACAGACTCTAAGTATTGGGAGTCATCTTTGACTCACTCTTCTTTTTCTCTCATATTCTATCTACATCCAGTCCATCAGTAAATACTGTTGACACACATCTGAAATATTTCCAGAATCCAGCCATTTCACATTCCCTCTACTTACAGGCACTTTGGTCCAAGTCACCACTATTTCTCATCTGAATTACTGTCTTCTAACTAGTCATTCTGCTTCTACCACTGACCCTTATAGACTATTCTTAACTCACCAGCCAGAAAGATGCTTTTAAAGTTAAACTGGCTCTGTTCCTTCTCCTCTACTCAAGACCCTCCAATGGCTTCCAATTTCATTTAGAATGAAAGCCAAAGTGCTTGCAAATAGTCATAGCCCTATGTGGTCTGCATCTCTTTGTCCCATCTCAGTGACCTCATCGCTTGTCACTCTTCAGCTGGCTTATTTCACACCAGCTATACAGCTCTTCTTGCTGTTCCCCTGGATCCACTGATCACAATGCCATGTCAAGGCTTTTGTACGTGCTGTTTTCTCCATCTTGATTGCTCTTCCCTCCTTTACCCACTTGCTTCTCCCTTATTTTTTTCAGGTCTCTGCTCACCTTATCAGTGAGGCCTTCTTCTCCAAACTCCCAGTCTCCCTTATCCTGCTTCATTCTTTTTCATTGCACTTATTACCATCTGATATAGTCTATATTTACTCATTTCTTTGCATTTGCTTATCGTTTGTCTCCTTCAACTGGAATGTAAGGTCTATAAAAGCAAACAGTAGGTGTCCAATAAATAATTGCTGAATTAGTCACTGAATAAACTCTAGTGTACTAAACAAAATATGCAAAATGCCTGATTATTTTAAATTGGTGAATTTGGATTTTAAATTGGTGAATTTGGTTCAGTGAGAGGATTAATACATACATTCAGGCTTGTTAATTACACAACCTGAATAAAAAAGAGATAATCTTGTCTTATACATCTATTGTTCAGGAATTTGTTCAGTATGAAAATTTAGCAAAACTTTCCCATTTAGAGCCTAGTTAAAGAGGATTATTTGATCTAATGTCAACTGGGTAAAACCACCTTAATTCAAATGATTCAGATTTTGAAAGCCTAAAAATATTGAACCAGTTTTCTGTGCTATAAAAAGTTACTAATATGATACAGAAGGAGAAATATACAGCATAGAAATTAAAAATCTGGAAGGATCCTTAGAGATTATCTATCTTTCATTTTACAAAAGAGGAGGGAAAGACATAAAATGACTAGCCCATATAGCTTGTGTGCTATGGTGAAACTGGTCTTTAAAAATATATACTCAACACTGTACTCTTGCCTAAAATGCCTTTACCCTTCTTATAAAATTATTCGAATCCTAAGACTCATTCAAAGATATGAGAACCTACATGAAGGCTTGTTGCAAACATAAAGGTCACAGAAGAGGGAGAATACAAAGTGCCAAGCACAGGGCCTGATAAAGACACTATGCTCACTGGTGGCAACTGGCTCAGCTTAAGTCCCATCTGTTCCTATCTGTTCCATTACGAAAATGTACAATCGGAGATAGGTACGACCAATCCCGTTGTCTGTGATCTTTCCCAGATTGCACATAAGGGGCATTCTCCTATCTATGCTCTCATTCATTTATCACTTGGCATGCACTACTTGAAGCTGTTATTTATTTTTTAATGCAGAAGTTCTCTCTCAAACTGTAAATAACAATTAAGTTCAAACAGCAGCTTAAGAAAATACTAAACTTAAAGTTTATAATATTTGATATTTATATAATTACAGTAAGACAAGCACAGGCTATGATATCCATGCTCTTTGGCTATTTTAAAGTATGCATTTCTTGATTGGACTCAAAGGCCTCAAAAGGTCTTAAATGATATGTTTCAGAACATTTTAAAATAGGAATTTCAAATTTTGTGGTCTGATTATTTCCTTAGTAAAGATTTCTAAAAATAGAAATATTTTTCTATGTACATACCATATGTATGTACATACAAAGGGGAGATATATCATGATTCTATAATAATATATGTCAATAGCTTTTCAGATACAAATAACTACCATGTTTATCAGTTAGCTATTAGGATACAAATAGTAGATAATATTTATCTGAAGAAAAGTGCCAGTTATGGTATTTTTAATGAATAATTCAGTAATTTAAAAAAAATTTATTTATTTTATTTATTTACTTTTGGCTGCGTTGGGTCTTCGTTGCTGCATGTATGCTTTCTCTAGTTGCGGTGAGCGGGGGCTACTCTTCATGGCGGTGTGCAGGTTTCTCACTGCAGTGACTTCTCTTGTTGCGGAGCATGGGATCTAGGCATGCAGGCTTCAGCAGTTGTGGCCTGTGGGCTCTAGAGCGCAGGCTCAGTAGTTGTGGTGCACAGGCTTAGTTGCTCGGTGGCATGTGGGATCCTCCCAGACCAGGGATCGAACCCGTGTCCCCTCCATTGGCAGGCGGATTCTCAACCGCTGCGCCACCAGGGAAGTCCCTAATTCAGTAATCTTAACAAGCTGAGGGCAGTGAGAATCACAGAATTCTAGAACTTAAACCTTGCCAATCTTTTCAGTACTATCCAAATTTTTATATACAGGAAAAATGAAACCCAGAGTAGTTAAATAACTTATCCAAAGCTACACAGTGATTTACTGGCAGAGCCTGGGCTCAACTGTAAGTTCTTATACTGAGAAATACAATACAAGCTTCTTTTATGGATGATTTTTAAAAGTTAGAAAATGCTTCCTCAAAATGCAGCATGTCAATACCCATTAGGAGGGTTACTATCAAAAAAAACAGAGAACAAGTGTTGGGGAGGACGTGGAGAAACTGGAACCCTCAAATTGGAAATTGGGAATATAAGATTAAAAGCAGATTTACCATATGGTCCAGAAATTCCATTTCTGGGTATATACACAGAAAAACTGAAAGCAAGATCTCAAACAAATATTCGTACATCCATGTCTATAGAAGGATTATTCACAATTGCCAAAAGGTGGAAACAACCCAACTGTTCATTGACTTATGAACATATAAACAAAATATGGTAGTACATACAATGGAATATTAGTCAGCCTTAAAAAGCAAGAAGATTTCTGACACATTGCAACATGGATGAGCCTTAAGGACACTGTGCAAGTGAAATAAGTCAATCACAAAAAGAAAAACACTGGATAATTCCACTTAAATGAGTTACCTAGGGAAGTCAAATACACTGAGACAGAATATAGAACGATGGTTGCAGGGTGAATGGGGAGTTACTCTTTAATGGGTGTGAAGTTTCAGTTTTGCAAGATGAAAAGAATTCTGAAAATGGATAGTGGTTATAGTTGTACCACAATATGAATGTACTTAATGACACTGAATTGTAGACTTAAAAATGGTTGAGATGGGGTCTTCCCTGGTGGCACAGTGGTTGAGAATCTGCCTGTCAATGCAGGGGACACGGGTTCGAGCTCTGGTCTGGCAAGATCCCACATGCCATGGAGCTACTAAGCCCGTGCGCCACAACTACTGAGCCTGCGCTCTAGAGCCTGTGAGCCACAACTACTGAGCCCATGTGCCACAACTACTGAAGCCTGCGCACCTAGAGCCCATGCTCCACAACAAGAGAAGCCACCTTAATGAGAGGCCTGTGCACTGCAACGAAGAGTAGCTCCCGCTCGCTGCAACTAAAACGAAAGCCCATGCACAGCAACAAAGACCTAACGCAGCCAAAAATGAATAAATTTATTAAAAAAATAAAGTTAAAAAAATGGTTAAGATGGTAAATTTTAGGTCATGTGTAGTTTACCATAATTTTTTTTAAAGGCAATATGTTAAAAATTACTTACATTTGATGCTGGCACTCATGCTTAGTGGAACTGAGCAGTCTACTGCAGCTGAAAGAAAGATCAGTTGTTTAATATTATTCTTAATTTTTATAAATGACAATAAATATCAAATGCGAAAATCACAAAAAGTTCCAGAACTTGCACTTCCTTGTTTTGATTTTTATGCTACTTATAGAGATGAAAAATACCTTTGATAAAAAATATACTGGTTGGGATTAACAGCTCATTAGATACTGCAGAAGGAAATATTAGTGAACTTGAAAACACAGCAATATAAATATTCAAAATGAAACAGAGTAAAGACTGGAAAACAAATGTGCAGAGCATCACTGACTTAACCTACCTGTATCACTCACTTAACATACTTGTAACTGGAGTCCCAAAACAAGCTTGAGAAAATAAAAGAGCAGAATTGGAGCACCTACATTATCTAATTTCAAGACTTACTGTAATGCTATAGTGATGACAGCAGTGTGGTATTCTAATAGACAAACAGATCAACAGAACTGAAGAGTAAGTCCAGAAACAGACTCTTGCATATGGTCAATTGTCTTTTAAAAAGTGCCAAGGCAGTTCCATAAGGAAAGGACAATCTCTTCAACAGATAGTACTTCAATATTTAGATATCCATAGGCAAAAAAGTGATCCTTATATCATACCTTATAAAAAAAACTAACCCAAAATGGATTATAAACTGAAATGTAGGAGCTAAAACTTATACTTCTAGTAGAAAACACACAAGAAAATCTTAATGACCTAAGATTAGGCAAAGATTTCTTAAACAGGATATGAAAAGCATAAACTATTAAAAATTTGAAAAGCTGGACTTGATTTCACATATAACAAAATATTTTTCTTTAGATTTTTTAATCATTTAAAATATAAACTTCAGAAAACACGAACCAAAATTTAAAAACTTTAGCTCTTCTAATGATAAAATTAAAAAATAAAAGACATTGGTGAAAAACTGGTGGAATTCAAATAAGGTCTGTATTTAATAATATGTGTCAATATTAATTTCCTGGTTTTAATAATTGTATTATAGCTTTGGAAGATTTTGACATCAGGGAAAGCTGGGTGAAGGGTTTCTTTGACATTCTGTACTATTTTTGCAACTTTTCTGTAAGCCTAAAGTTATTTCATAATAAAAACTTCAGAAAATGAAAAGACAAGTCACAGACTGGGAGAAAATATTTGCAAAATATGTATCTGACATAGGACCCATATTCATATAAAGAGAACTCTCAAAACTTAATACTAAGAAGACAATCCATTTTTTAAAAATGGGCAAAAAATTTAAATAGATATTTCACCAAAGAAGATATACAGATGGCAAATAAGCATAAGAAAAGTTGCTCAATGAAAAGGGAACCCCTGTGCACTGCTGGTGGGATAGTAAATTGGTACAATCACTATGGAAAACAGTATGAAGGTTCCTCAAAAAATTAAAAATAGAACTACTATATGATTCAGTAATTCCACTTCTGGGAATTTACCTGAAGGAAATAAAAACAGTAATTAAAAAGCTATATGCACTCCAATGTTCACCACAGCACTATCCACAATAGCCAAGATATGGGAGCAAGCTAAGTGACTATTGATAGATGAATGAATAAAGAAGATGTGGTGTACATATATGATGGAATATTACTCAGCCATAAAAAATGAAATCTTGTTTTTTGCTATAACATGAATGGATCTAGAGGGTATTATGAGAAGTGAAATAAGTCAGACAAAAAAGACAAATACTGTATGATCTCACTTATATGTGGAATCCGAAAAACAAAACGAACAAACAAAATGAAAAGACTCAGATACAAAGAGTAAATGAGTGGTTGCCAGAAAGGAGGGAGCTGGAAATGGGGGGCAAAATAGGTGAAGGGGATTAAGAGGTACAAGCCTCCCTTTATACAACAAATAAACCACGGATAAGTACTACATAGCATAAGGAATAGGGTCAATAATATTGCAATTAACTTTTTATGGGGACAGGTGGTTAGTAGACTTGGTGATCATTTCATAATGTATGCAAATGTCAAATCACTATGTAGTACACCTGAAACGTAATATTGTATGTCAACTATATTTCAATTAAAAAAAGGGGAAAAAAAGTTGCTCAACATCATTAGACATTAGGGAAATAGAAACTAAAACCCTATGAGATACCATTACATATCCACTAGGACTGCCAATAGGAAGTGTTGGTGAGGATGTGGAAGTGATGGAAATGAAAAATGTCACTCTGGAAAACAGTCTGGCAGTTTCTTATAAAGTTAAACATACACTTTACCATATTACGCCACCATTCCACTCCTAGTAAATAAATTTATCCAAGTGAAATGGAAACATACATTCAAAGATTCTATGTGAATGTGTACAGCAGCTTTATTCCTAATTGCCAAACGTGAGTCAATACAATCCAGATGTCCACCAACTGATGAAGTGATAAACTAATTGTGGTATATTCATTAAATGGAATACTGCTTAGCAATAACAAGGAAGAAATACTGAACATGGATTAGTTTCAAAAGTGTTAACTAACTGAAATAAGCCAGACCCAAAATGATACATATTGTATAATTCCATTTATATGAAATTCTAGAAGAGCCAAAACTATAGTGAGAGAAAGGAGATCAGTGGTTGCCAGGAACTGGAGGGAAGAGAGTGATTGCAAAGGACCAGGGAGAACCTTTTGGGACGATGAAAATGTTCTATACCAGGAGTCAGTGAACATTCTCCGTAAAGGAACAGAGAGCTAATTCTACAGGCTTTGCAGGGTGATATAGCCTCTGTCACAACTAGTCAACTCTGCCTTTTAGTGTAAAAGCCACCATAGACGATGTGTAAAAGAATGAATGTGACTGTGTTTATTTATGGACGACAGAATTTCAATTTTATGTAACGTTCACATGTTACAAAATATTATTCTTCTGATTTTTTTCAACCATTTAAAAATATAAATAGCACTCTTAGTTCAGGAGCTGTACAAAAACAGGTGGCAGGATGACTTGGCCTGCAAGCTGTAGTTAGTCCATCCTTCTTTTATAGCATGACTGTAGTGGTGATCATAAAAATGTATATATTTTTCAAAAATTTCAACTGTACACTTAAAATTAGTTCATTTTATTATATTTAAGTTACACCTCAATAAAGCTGACAAAAAGAAAAAATTGTAGTTACCATCTTCTCTGTGTTGCTTCTTCAAATTTGAAAACAGCAGAGAAGATCATAAACTTTTGTTATATTAAGATCAGCATCTAATCGCAAAAATATATTAGGAATAACAGGTAAAATGAAACAACATAGATATTACATTCAAATACAGTTAATAAAAATGGCATTTTGAATTTGCTAGGTATATAGAGTCTGTGGCTGGTATCTTACTACACCAAACACAAACCCATGGGTATATAATGTATTCATTTTTGCTACAGATTTACATTAATTAGAAGTGAAGCTGAGAAGGGTTTAAATTGGGTACAGAAAATTAACATTTGCACGTTTTTACCTTTGGCTGAAAGGATTTTATTATAGTGAACAGCCATGTGATTCTTGACCAGTTGGAGGGTACTTAGTCTGAGAGAGGAGGAGTCAGTGCAAAAAGCTAAAAATTAAAACATATTTAATCATTATATATTTAAAATATAAAAGTCATCATGAGATAAACAAGTTACTGATTATTAAGCTCCTTTTTATAAAATGTTCTGAAGTTTAACCACGGAGATACTGACATTATATCTGTGATGCTGAATATGTCCTAGCTGTCACCTTGCACTGATAACGAGCTATTCACTACTTTGCGTTCAAACCTTTCTAGGAATAAGTTTTACAAGCCTGAGAGTTTTGGGAAGAGACTGAGAAATATAATCTACCATTACATTTACAAAACTATTTCTTATTGACAGCTCTCAATCTCATAACTAAAAACGTTTAGCTGCTTGCCTGATGATAAAATAATGTTACCATTGTTAACACTTGAATACATGGAGTCTGGGAAATCAAACAAATCCCAAACTCCAAAACTCTAGGCAAAGATTCTATTCTGAGATGCAAACTTCTAATTTTACATCTGAAAACAAGACCTACAAATCTGTTTACTGCATTCTTTTTGAAGTATTAGGACTATCTTAAGACAAGTATAATTACAAAGAAATTGGATGACATTAAACTTCTTGACCTCCTCTAAACTGTTAAAAGAAATCTTAGAATTAAGCATGTATATATTAGTTTAAATGTATAAAATGTAAATGTAGGCATAACTTTTTTAAATATTAAAAAGTTTTTGAGAATACATGCATGTGGTTAAAAATTATAGCTAAAATGGCATAGAGACATTGAAAAACAAGTGAATTTCCTGCCCTGACCCCTAGGGCAGAATTTCCTTCCAAGGAAATTCTATGCATAATAGAAGTATATACAATAATGATAATCTTGACACTAATACTACAACTACTACTAAAAACATTTATTGAATAGGTACCATGCATATATTGCTCTAAGCTCTTTACCTGTAAAAACTCATTTAGTCATTATTATCACCATTTAATAGACGTGCAAACTGAGGCAGAGAGATGTGAGTAAGGTCTGCAAGGTCACAGAGCTGATAAAGGATGCAGTTTAGATGTGAACCAAGGCAAACTCATACTTACAATCACTATTCCTATACCAGCTCTGCACATATATTCTTTAAAAAAAAAGTTAGTATACGACGTATTGTTCTTTATCCTGCTTTTCTATATATGTATCTTTTAAAACTAGTTCAAAATTTTTATTTAAAAATTGATTTTCAAAGTTTATGATTCTGGCTCTATGTGTATATATGCTTTATTACAAAGAAATAAATGAAGTAACGGAAAATGATTCTTCTTTCACATTTGGAGGATCAGTATAAAGGATTTTTCATGTAAGTAAGGAAAGAAAGACTTTCAATTAGTATTTTGCCTAAAAACCCAGGCTAAAACATTTTAAGCTATAATTATAAAAATACTTTAAATGTACATTAAAATTTACTTTAAAGGCTTTAAAATGTGAAAACATCTACAGAAGACAGATTCCGCTTTCATAGAATCTAGAAGTCCAAGAGGCCCAGTTGGATAAGTGTTTGCTCCTGATACAAAATGCATTTTTCAAGGGCTCTTTTCCTCTGCACAGCTTTTCCTTTTCAGTGCTGTGTCTTTAACAATCTGCTAATCACCATTTTAACAAGGAAGGCATGCCTTCAGCCAGGGTAGTTGGCCAGCAAAGAGAAGAGCTGGGCTGGAGCTGCAGCAGGGAGCACAAGGTAGCAAGGTCCACATCCAGGGCGTGATGGGCTCCTAAATTCTCTAACCTCAAGAATTCCTATAATATGTAATTATAATTGATAATATGAAGTTCAAATATTGATTAAATGAAGTATTTTTTCATCATGTTATATAATTTACAAATAAAGGAAACACACTTGGTCAATCTTTTAACAATCTTTTACCATTTTAAGTACCTCACTTACCATTACTTTTGGTGCTCAAGTGTCCTTTAAATAGGCAGGGTGGACCATATCTGGGAAGGACAGAGGTTGCTCTGACTTTTAACAAAAAAACATGAATTAGGATAAATGAAACACAACTTTCACAAAGACACTACTGAACACATAAAAAATAATAAACTTATCTTTACCAAAATTGTTTAAAATTTTATTCAATCATATTACTAACCAGCAATGATATATCACACAAAAATTCGGCGGCCATAGATAAAAGGCCTTCTCTTTTAAGAAAATAAGTAATTTTCAAAATAGTTGTGCCTTGACGCTTAAGTTTCACTGGATAAAATGATAAACACATTAATTATGTTATTTGATATATACTGACTTTATTCAGTAAGTCACTGACCTACTGGTTTTTAAATGATTTTGAGACAGAACACAACTAGATTTTCAGTTGATACATATGATTAACTATTTCAGTTAATCATAGGCTGGTCTGTCCTTAAAAATAACTTTAAGTAATCCTCTCACAAAGTAATTTGGTAAATTATAAATTATACAGTATAATATTATTATATATAAGTATATAAAAATGTCAGAATCAGAACTTAATGATTAAAGATGTCTTAAGGTTCATCTATTCCAACCCACTTACCCTCTTGGTTGGATTCTATCTAAACATCTTATATTCATAAATTTATTTATTTATTCATTCATTCATTCATTTATTCATGGCTGTGTTGAGTCTTCATTGCTGCCCATGGGCTTTCTCTAGTTGCGGCGAGTGGGGGCTACTCTTTGTTGCAGTGCGTGGGCTTCTCACTGCGGTGGCTTCTCTTGTTGCGGAGCACAGACTCTAGGCACCCGGGCTTCAGTAGTTGTGGCATGTGGGCTCAGCAGTTGTGGCTCGTGGGCTCTAGAGCGCAGGCTAAGTAGTTGAAGCCCACAGGGTTAGCTGCTCTGCAGCATGTGGGATCTTCCCCAACCAGGGCTCAAACCTGTGTCCCCTGCAATGGCAGGTGGATTCTTAACCACTGAGCCACCAGGGAAGTCCCTAAACATCTTATATTTAAAAGCACCTCTAGTGATGGAAAACTCACTCTGTCCCCTAAAGTCAGTGTCTCATGTTTCCGACCAGATAGGCTGTCAGAAAATTATATATATACTTTATCACAAAATAACTTCTCTCCCGAAAAAGTGATTGTGTTTTGAGGGGTAACCTCCAAGATAGGAAGGCTGAGTTACAGAGTTTAATGGAATTTAACGTGCAAAATATAGTGTATCCCAAGACATGTTTTAAGTGGGTAAAATGGCCAGTCTGCTATCAGGTGAACTTTTATAAGCTATAAAGGTGTGGGGAAGACACAAAGTCTGCAAGAAATATGATGTTTGAAAATAGAAAAAGAGTTATCGAGATAGCAGAACTGAAGTTTAGGATCAGAGAACAAAGCCTGCCAGAACAGACTAAAACAAAAAACAATCTGAGATCAGAATACCCAAGAAGCTCCTTCTACATCATAGGCCAGAGAGCCAGAAGGAAAACTATTAACTTATTTAGGCCAAGAGAAGTCAAGGTGATACCACTTGAGCTGGTAATGAAGACAGTCATGAAATTAGCATAGTTTTTGCCCGGAGAGAGAGGCTAAACATAAAAAGAGCAAACTAACCAACAAACTCTCAAGCAAACCTTATTTCTCCAGAGGGAAAAAAGTGTTGACTTTTTGCCTGCCCAGAATCCAATGCCCCTTTATCTGGAAATAGGACCTCAACCTGCTTGGGGAACCACTCCTCCCCTCTCTTACCCCAGCTGGTTCAAGTGGAGCCCACTGCTCAGAGGTGGGCATATCACCCCAAACTGGCCAGCAATGATGACTGAATCAGGAGTGACTATGTGACCCAAGTCCAGCCAATGAGACATAATCATGGGACTTTTACTGGAACTCTTAGGAAATTCCTAGAACATAAATAAGTGTGGCACTACTGGTGGCCATCTTGCACAACACAATGGGAACCTGTCTGAGAACGAAGCCTACACAGAGGGAAGTGTAACCAAGACCAAATGAGATCCCTGGTAACATCGTCTGAGTGTCGGGATCTAACCATGTTTGAAGCTCTACCCTCCCTAGCCTATTCGTACATGAACTCAAAAAGTCCTATTTTAGCTTAAGCCATCTTGAGTTGGGCTTCTTCACCTGTAGTCAAATGCTAACTTACTGAATACCGCTAACTGTGCCTGGCACTGTTCTAAGCACTTTGTAGAAACAAATTCACTTAATCCTTACAACAATCCTATGAGGGGTACTATCATTATCCCCACTTTATAGATGAAGCACAAAGAGGTAAGCATGTAATTTCCCCAAGATTACACAACTATTATGGGACAGATTTCGGGTCTGAACCTAGGCAGTCTGGCTTCTGAGTCAACCATTACACTATCTTGATCAATATAAATTGCTTAGGGCTCAAACCATGCTCCAAGCTACTATATCAAGTGAAACAGGCTAAGTAGTATGTAGTTTATTCCCTGTATGCAGTTTATTCCCTCCAAATTCCTTTCTAATGTATGTGTGTTTCCCTTCAGTTCACAGAAAAAGAAAAAGCAGGTATATCTAGAGAAGTTAGAAAGCACAATGTCAGAGAGAATAAATGACAAAAGATAAATTATAACGTTCGATGTCTTAATATTTTGTGCTCTTGAAAGCATCAAAGGTAACCTCTTAATGAAATCAAAGAAATTTAGAAAGTGCAATACTTTCAGTTAAAATTAAGTATTTTAGCTCTGGCTAAAATTACTTATGGTTTCCTATTAATAATTATGGTATAGGAGAACTGACTACCCTAGATCTCTGTTGAATATTACATTTTGTTTAAAAACTCAAAATAAAAAACGTTTGATACTATATATTATATAATGTCCTAAAAATGAAGCTAATTAAATTGGGTAAGTTATAAAAATAGAAACCTTTTTACATTTTGACATGAGCCTGACTTTAAAAATAATTTAATTAATAAATACTGACACTAAGTCTTACTAAGTCTATTATATTCTAAATTTTACATATATCCTTTCCCATGCTCCCACTTCTACCATGGGATAGTTAAGTAAAACAATGGCTCTCGGGTTTCACATTCATCACACCTGGATTCAAAGCCTGTTGTGCCACTTAACTGTGACCTTGGCAAGTTACTTATGATCTTTTAGTTTCTTCACTGTAAAATGAGAATACCTATGTACAAGATGTTCTGTGGATTGAAAAACGTTAACTTGAGAATAGTTTCTGGTACACAGAAAGAGTAATGTTAGCCTATGTGGTAAAACTTCTGAAAACCATTAACAGCACTTTCGTTTGCTTTTTCTGGAACTTAGGTGGCAAGGTGTCAGAGTATACCGTTTGGTGATCAATGAATAGTTATCTCCTACATTTAGAACAGCACTTATTTTGATCAATGATTACATAATAGAGGTGCACTTGTATTCAAAGCAAGACTTGTTGCAAGGAACCATCCAGCAGCTTGGTTTAAAGGTACAGTTTAAAATAGATAAGAACACTGAATTGGGAGAAGAGGTCTGAAGACTGCCTTATCTGCCTCGCTCAGAAAGTGTGAAGATGCAGATTATTTGGACTGGGCTGACTCCTAGAATAAAGTTATATGGCTCAAATTGTTCCACAGTGATGTACATTTTAACCCAGAGTATTCAGTCAAGGGCAGGTATACATAGTGACCATGGATTAGTCCTTTGCTCCTAAAACTGTAGCCAGCAATGCTGCATCATTTGGAAGCTTATTAGAAATGTAAAATCTCAGCCCCGCCCCCCACCCCGCATCAGACTTACTGAATCATAACCAGCATTTTAACAAGATTCCTAGGTGATTCCTATTCGCACTAAAGTTAGAGAATCCCTGGGTTACTCAATGGTGTTTTTTTTTCGGGGGGGCGGGGACGGGGTTACAGTATGAAGGATTTTGTATTTACTGAATACTTACAATGTGCCAGGAGCTTTGTATGTATTATCCGCATTTAATCCTCAAGATTAAATGGGTGTTTTTACCCATTTAATGTAAAAAAAAATCCACGGGTGTTTTTACCACCACCCATGGTTCGAGATGAGGAAACTGAGGCTCACCCCTCGGGAGTGCAGCGGGGCTTAATTTTGGGCCCAGGGAGGTCTGACTCCAAAGACCACATTTGGTTCCTCTGCCTCCGACCCCGAATTCAGGGGACAGGGCCTCCTGGAGTCAGGGCAACAAATTCTGAGCAAGAAGTGGATCTGTGAATCCCGCAAGCAGG
Source organism: Aethalodelphis obliquidens (assembly GCF_003676395.1). NCBI lineage: Eukaryota > Metazoa > Chordata > Mammalia > Artiodactyla > Delphinidae > Aethalodelphis > Aethalodelphis obliquidens. The sequence goes on along the minus strand of NW_020837965.1, from coordinate 13,391,841 downwards.
GCTTCATCCCGGGCGAGAGGCCTGGGCAGCTCGGGGCAACACTCGGGTCAACACCGGCGACTAAGCAGGGGTCGGGGAGCGCCCAGCGCGCGGCCTCAACCCGCGCGGCCCGTTACCCGGACCCCAGACCCGAGGGTCGGAGAGCGGGTCGACGCGAGATGGCGGTCGCCCGCGGCAGCTGCCCTTTACCTCTCCGGCTGCCATCCATGCTTAGATCCTCTTGCAGCCGCCGTGGGGACACGCTGGGTCCCCTTTGGTCCTTCCCGGGGCCGGGCCAGCCGCCGCAGCAGACGTTCGGCGAGAAAGAAGCCGCGGCCGGCGGCAGGAGCTGAAGACTGACGCAAAGCAGGTTGCTAAGTGCAGGCTCCAAGGCGCCGGGATTGTGACGTCACGGCGCAGGGACGTGCGCTCCCGCGGCCCCGCAGCCCCGCCCCCCGCCGCAGAGGACGCTAGGGTGGACGGACTGGGCGGGGAAAGAGCCCCAAGCGCCAGTCAGTTGCTCTGGATCTCTGCTAGTAGTCCACAGAGCGGCCGCCAGTCAGGAGTCGAGCCACCAGCACCTGGCAGGCCTCATCCCTTCGGGAAGAGAGGGAAGAGATGGTAGTCTCATCTGGCATCCATGTCCCTTGGGTCCCGGAAGGAAGTCAAACGCAATTGTTGGTTGAGGTCAGGGTAACATTTAACCAGTCCAAATAATTTAATTTCCAAGCAGTACGTGAACATTTGGATTAGTGAAAATCCTGGGGATGAAAAACATCTACATATTTATATCTTAATTCTTAACCCCAGTAATCAGTTTGCATTTCCTTTCTGCTTACTGAGCTTCCTCCATCCTCTTCCACCACCCCCCTCCGCCTTTTTTATCTTAAGGCGCCAATGTGTTTTCCTTTATGATGGAAGAGAGTTGCAACATGAACAAGGCATTGATTTATCCGTGACTTTGAACAATTTGTTCAATTTTGAAGCAGTTACTTTTGAATTCTTGGAAATAAGAACAGAATGGGGTGTGGAGCATAGTAATGTGTCACTTCTCAGCAGCAGCTCTACTGACATTTTGGGCTGGATTCATAATTCTTTGTTGGGGGGTGGCTGTCCTGTGCACTGTAGGATGTTTAGCAGCATCCCTGGCCTCTATGCACTGCATGCCAGTAGCAACCCACCCACGCCACCCCTGGTTGTGACAAAAAATGTCTCCAGCTGTTGCCAAAGTTCCCCTGAGAGGCAAAACCGCACACAGACAGACAGACAGACACACACACACACACACACACACACACACACACACACACACACACACACACGCCCCCAACCTCTGCTGTAATGGAAAAAGTACTGGCTTTGGAGTCAGTGGAACTTACTGACTCCAAAGTGGAGTGGAACTTAATTGTGGAACTTAATTGTGAGTTTTTTGCTACAGTTAGTTCCTAAATTTCTTGAATTAGTTTCCAAACCTCTCCAAGCCTCAAGCCCCTCTTTTCTAAGATGTAAGAGATGCTACTAACTTTGTAGTTGTAAGGATTAACACATACAGTGCCTGGCAAAATGAGATGTTCAGAAAATAAAAGTTTTCTCTCTTCTAAGACTTTGTCTCGGAAGAACTTGGGTATCAGGAAATTCAGGCATAGGGGAGTAAGTCAGGAACACTATGAAAAGGAAAGGGGAATAAGCCAGAAATTCATCTGAACTCCTGATTCTCTAAGACTCTAGGGAAAGGAGAAAATTAGATTCAAAATCTGAGAAATATGGAAGTGTGTGTGATGGTTCTGTGGCCCCCAACAGCAGAAGTCATTTAGAGGGGTGCAGGGGTAGTGAGTCAGGTGTTACCGAGAGAACAAAAACACTCTTGCCTACCTACTTATTAATGCTTGAAATCCCTGTCTAAAAACATGAAACCTTTTATTCCACTACTAGCATCTGGAAAATATCTTGCATATAATAGGCCTCCAGTAAGCATTTGTTAGATTGAATTAGAACCAAAACATAAAGGGCAAACGCCTCTGGGAGAAGCAACACAGTGACTTGACTCACACAAAGGTGATGCCAGCTTCTCTTGTGAAAGTAGATTTGGGGTATCAAAAGTAAATTTGAGTTTCAGATAGGAAAGGGCCTCCACGATTAAGTGAGGACAGCAAAGTGGGAGAGGGTTCTGAAGACTATATTGCTTGCTATCCAACTTCAGCTGAAGCCATCCTCATTTCATTATTTTTCTTTTAAGTATTTTATTCCAATTCTTTCAAGAAGTGGACAATAGGGTCTTTTTCTCTCCAATTTTAGCAGAGAACATATTATCATAAGTGCATTTTAATTTGTCCTTGGCTTTCACTCTAAGTGTATAAAGAAGAGAGAGAAGATCCTTTCTGGTTGCTGTTCCCAGGAGATAACCCATGATCATAGGCAGATGCATGCAGCTAATATGGGCTTATTGTAAATTTAGCTTCCAGGAACACGCTTCCACTGGGGAATCACCACCAGTTGCAATAGTCTTGGAGAATAGACATTCCTGAAGACTTCTGTTGAGTATTTAAACATGAATTTCTCATTGTTAAGAAATCATTCCAATGGTACATTTTTGTTATTGATATCTGGAGGCTTGTATCTGTATTTTAGAAGGAAAACAATTTTCTCCCTTAATGCATTGCTATGTTTACTTTTATTATTGAGTTTCTTCTTTTTGTCTTAGCTTGTCAGCTCAAAACTAAGACTTGTGCTCAGTTGCAATAACTATTCATAGCCTATTTTTCTATTTATCTCTTTAATTCCCTTTATTAGGCAGGTGTCTTTTATTCTTCTACTCTTATTTAATGGTTTAATCAAACCTATTTTTTAAAGCATTAAACATGAGGTTTATTTTAAGGATGAGTCCACTGTGTGTTATACTGACAGTAGATACAGGGCCAGAATAAGTTTGTAAATATTCATACATGTGTAAAAAAGACTGCAACTTATACATACTTTCTTTACTTGATTGAAAGACTTCTTATGGTACATAAAATGCTTTCTGTAGTTGATCTCAGCTTTGTTCACACTGAAGTGAGTTGCATCCAGGTTTTCTAAGCTCAAGACTGCTCAATTGCTGCTGCTGCCACTGTTGGTTTGTTTTCTTTCAGGATCAAGGTGGATACTTTCATATCAAATCTTGTTTTTAATTCCTTCTCTGGCAGGTCTTTCCTGGATTCTTAGCTTTACATAATTATACCTACAATTGAACCAGCATCCTAAAGTTACCAAGATAAAACCTCCTACTTCCAACATCACGTGATCTTCTAATTCTACTGGTTAACAAAAAATGTCCAAAGCCAGCCTCAACAGATCCTAATGAGCCGTATAATATCGAATCCCGTGCATAGGGAATGTTTTCAACATCTAAAATTCATAGGAGCTTAAACGGCTTCCCCTTCCTGGGTCCCCCGGGCTCCAGCACAGCCGCCATGGGGACGGTCAGCGCCTTTGCCCCTAATCAAGCCTATTTTTAATTAGATGAGTTTGAAGCCCTTTGGAAATGGGGATATAAATAAAATAAACTATGTATTATTACATACCATAATATATAGCCTAATACATATACTATATAGTTCGTTTATTCTATTTTATTATATATTATTTTAAGACATATTGTATTATTACATTTACATTTAATCTATATCTTTATAGAGTACCATTACTTGCATAATTCAGAGGACTCCTGGAATTTATATTTGTCTGCTTGGCCATGCTCAGTATCATCAATGAAAACTATCCAGTAAATGCAGTGAAAGCACCAAGAGGTAAAGGCCAAGATAATCTTTTCCCATTCAATGGCTAATTATGAACATATTTTCATCTTTAAAGTCCCTGAAGGACAAAAATGAAGGACCTTTTTTAGGGAATATTTTTTAAGGTGTACCTATCAGGGCAGAGAAAAGAAATGAAATGAAATGATCAATGTGCCCTATATGTTGGCCCCAGTCTCAAGACAAAATCCCTTAGGTTTTGGTGGAAACCTTGGAAATTTGAGCTATTGACTATTTCTCAGTCATTCTCCAATCAAAATACTGTAGCTATTCATTCATCTAATAAGTAAATGAGAAAATGGAACTTCAGAGCTTGGCGGTATTAGCATGTTATGAAGTAATGGATTAATTTGCTGTTTGTCACTAGAGGGGGCTTTAGGAAAGTTTTAAGCTGCATCTCTATGAGGAAGACAGTCAAGCCATAGGAGGCAACATTAACTTACAAATCTTACTCAAGGAGTGTAAGGAGTGAAAAGCATTTTGAAACGTGACTTCAAGGTAGAGCTTCTCCAATAATTGTTAGTGACATATATACCGAGTTCTTTCTTGAGCATAGGAAGAAATTACTGTATTATCTGAAGGCCCTTCATGAATAAAAAAATCTTCATCATTGTCAACCTATAACTTGAGTTTTCTTAATTTTATTGTTAAAGATGGAGAGAACAGTAATGACCATAATCTCTATAAAGCAACATGTGCTTAACAGATAGAAAAAAAGGACAGATAGACAAAAAAAGAGTGATAATAGGATAAACTGATCCCAAATGACCATTTTGAGTTCTCGTAAGAAAAAGAACTCTGATATCTGAACACAAATATCATCTTGTCCATAGAAATTTATCAGAGCTGTAACACCACAGAGTTCACTGCACTTTTACGGTCCATTCCACACTTTACTTTCATTTTTCCTATATTTTAAAAGAGCACAAAATTATGACTCTGGAGGTAGCTTAGCTGGCTTCTTGTTTCTTGAAAAGAATCACTCATATCGTGACCCTTTGGAAAGGCTGCCAGAATTGCAGATATTAAGTCGGCTAGTAACTGTAATAGTCCTCCACAGCTCCAATTTCTCCCCAGCTGTGTTTCTTAAATCTTTCTGTCCAATTAAGAGAAGTCTCTGTGAACAGAACTTAAACATTCTATGGTTACTATGTAACCTGTCCCTATAGCTTAAGAAGAGCATTGTATCTATTTTTCCACTGCCAATCAGTTGCCCACAATATATCTGGGTGGAGGCTCAGACTGAAGTTTTGATAATCTCCACCTAATGCACTCTCTGTTTACAAGTGGCTTCACCGCTAAAAAGAAAGCAAAGCAAAACACATAACCGAGCTGTTAGTTTATCCTGATATTATTTCTTTCAGTTAAAAAAATAGAGTTTGGAGTTTTAACGATTAGTGGATTTCTGGGAAGCTGCAATAAAGCTCCTATAGGTGCGTCTATGAATAGCAAATAGCCACATAAAATCGGTTAAAAAAACCCCTGAGTTTGTAAGCCAGCAATGAAAACCATCCTTTTATAATGCCCTACCTAGTTTTCCTAAGGGATTCAATCTCCACTCCAGACATAATGAAGGACAGAAATGAAGGACATTCGGGAATATTTAAATTTATATTGCATTAATTATTTCTTTATAATTTTGAGCAAATAAGCTTAGACAATGGAGATGGGGATGGGTTACTGACCCCGTCAGACATGCTCAATCTCTGACTTGCTTGGCTGAAATGTAAGGTTTCTCTTACCTTCTTTGAGTCCTTCCATTTCCTGGTCTGCAAACAACAGCTCAGTGTTCATTGTGTTTCGTGTTTTAAAACAAAAATCGAAATTCTCCAACATTATGAAAATATGTGATGAAAACAGCTTCTTGTTATATAACGTTGTGTCCACTGAAGTTTATACCCATACGCAACTTTACATTAAAGAAAAACATTATGAGTCAAGAAGTGAATACAGGAGACCTTTCCCACAGTGAAGCCACAGTCTAGTAACTTTGGTCATGGGCTGGGCACAGAAAGATTTCCTCTGTTGTAAAGATTTCTTTTACAACATGCAGAGTGGATCCTTACGTAAGATAACTGGACATATAAGGTAGAATAAGTGATGCACTAAGCCTTATTAATTTACTTTCTAAACAAGGCTGGCAGTAAACAAATACTTTTCCTTGTATGTCAGAGAATGGGGTGGGGGGGCTGGAAGGATGCCAGTAATCACCAAGCGAAAAGCTTCATCTTGCAGAAAAGACTGCTAGAGCCCAGAGCATGTAATTAGCCCATGCAACTCAGCTTTCTGACTCTGGATTTAGTGCTCATTCCACTAAATCAAGAAACAGGCAGATAACCAGACAATTATCTCAGTGACATTTCATTATGTATGTTTGCTCTTTTATGCGTCTACTACCTAAAACAATGGAAAATTTCTTTTATTGTGCAATCATGAACTCATAAATGGAAAAGGTAAATGAGAATTTGCTTAAGTCCTTTGTCTTAGGCAAACCTGTACTTAAGCTGTCTGAGAGAAATGCAAATAGGTATATTTTAAAGTCATACATTTTTCTAAAAGACCAGCATATATGAGTCTTCCAAAATGAAAGTGAGCTCAGTTGAGCACAGTTTTCTCCTACCCTGGAGATGTTTACTTTACCATAATCCGGAGATAATCTGTCATTCACATGGAGTTTGGGATCATTTTTCATTGGAGACTTAACCCCTCAGAAGGGGTAGCTTTTCTTTTGCAAGGATGGCGGAAAAGAATAACATTCGTGACTCTTCCTGTAAACTAAAAACTGCCATACATTATTTCAACTAATATTAATGAGCACCTACTATGTGCAAGGCCTGTGCTCTTCAGCTCACATTTCCCCTCTTAGAGCCTACAGGACACAACCTTACCTTCTCCAGGTCATTTGCAACCCCTTCAGTGATCCTCTGGGTTTTACCTGCTTTGAACAGAATCACTGAAAGCTAGACATCTACAGGGCTATTATAAAGTGTCAGGTAACATAGAATAGCCATTAAATGTGTGTTGGAATCTACTTACTTTTGAGTCCTGGGTCTGCTGTTTCTTGGCTCTGCAACCTTGACCAAGGGCTGCGTGTCTTCATCTGCAAAATAACAATAATAGTGTCTATTTCATGTGATTGTTGTGAAATGACACAAGATAATATAATAGCCTTCCACAGTGCCTGGGTGCCATAATTTAGGTTCCCCCAGAAGCAGACCCTGAGGCATATATTCAAGTACAGGTAGTTTATTTAGGAGGTCATCCAGTAAACACCAGTAGGGGGGTACATAAGTGACACGAGAAGGGAAGGAAGTCATAAAGAGATGCTATCAAGCAAGTGGATGAGGAACTCTGTGAAACAGTACAGAGCACCTCAGAGTTATCCTCCCTGAAGGTCAGGGAGCTGCGGTATTTATCTACCACCTATTGTCAGTCTTTGTCTAAGGGCTACTGGCCGTGGGTGGCTAATTCCCCATGGGCGGGTAAGGTGGGTTTCAGTATTCAGAGAAATCTCTAGGCAATAAGGTGCAGGTGCTGACTGTTGAAGTAGGGATTGACGTGCAAGGAAGTGGCAAGAGCTGAGGACTGACAGTAGCCATTCAACACACATTTACTCTTTTTGTTTTTAAATGTTATTATTATTAAGTGACTTATTACCTTCTTTTCAAATTGAATATGCATGGCACAAAGAAGGCATTTGTTATGAACACCTGTTATTTGTGTCTGCCCAGCATCCTTTCCCTTTTCTTCCGATGGGAAATGCATCCCTTGTCCTTTGGGTAATACTCTCTTGATCCTCTCTCCTTTCCAGGTCCCTCTCTTCTCCTGCCCCTCTGTTATCACAGGAAGGCGGAATGTGACCCCGGCCTGGCTGGAATATATCCAGCCAGCTAGCTTCAGGGATTGATTCAAAGGTGGTTGTGGAACCCTAGTCAGCATCCCATCTGATCAGTGCCCTTGCTAGGACTTAGCTGCTAGAGCTGTTGGTACTGATTCTTTCTGCTGGGTCTGCTCAGCTGGGTAGAGTTCTGGGCTGCTGACAGCTATGTTGCTTCATTTGGAAAGCATATGTGCAACAGATAAAGAGATAGAGAAGTGTGGTATGGCGGGGGGAGAGAGAGAGAGAGAGAGAGAGAGAGAGAGAGAGAGAGAGACTGTGAAGACATCATTTGAAACCCCAAATATAGCTCTGGTTGAAGTATTGAATATTTGAACTGGTCTTCAAGTTATATGAGCCAATAAATTCTTTGCCGTCGCTTGCAATGAGTGAGTCCTAGCAGAGCATTTAATACGTATTTGTAGCATTTCATGCTCTAAAATGCTAAGACTTATCTTTTAATACATCATATTAAGTGTAAATTCCCAAGCAATTGTGAAAGCTGCTTAGCAAGATGTTGGAGACAGGTGTGTACTGACAGTATCTTTATATTCCAGAATATTCTTCCCCTCATTTGAGATTTTAGCATTTCATGTCTCAGTCACATCATTAACTTTTTTTTTTTTTTTTTTCGGTATGCGGGCCTCAGTGTTGTGGCCTCTCCCGTTGCGGAGCACAGGCTCCGGACGCGCAGGCTCAGAGGCCACGGCTCACGGGCCCAGGTGCTCCACGGCATGTGGGATCTTCCTGGACCAGGCACGAACCCATGTCCCCTGCATCGGCAGGCGGACTCTCAACCACTGCGCCACCAGGAAAGCCCATTAACTAACTTTAAAAAAAAAAAAAAAATCATTTATTTATTTATTTTTAAATTTTTGGCTGTGTTGGGTCTTCGTTACTGCACATGGGCTTACTCTAGTTGCAGTGAGCGGGGGCTACTCTTCGTTGCAGTGCGCAGGCTTCTCATTGTTGTGGCTTCTCTTGTTGCAGAGCACAGGCTCTAGGTGTACAGGCTTCAGTAGTTGTAGCACGTGGGCTCAGCAGTTGTGGCTCGCGGGCTCTAGAGCACAGGCTCAATAGTAGTGGCGCAGGGGCTTAATTGCTCCGTGGCATGTGGGATCTTCCCGGGCCAGGGCTAGAACCTGTGTCCCTTGCATTGGCAGGCAGATTCTTAACCACTGCACCACGAGGAAGGGCCCATTAACCAACTTTGAATTGCCCCAGGAGAAAGTTATTTCACTCCTGAGCACATCAAGAAGAAAGTCTCAGTTTGAGACTAGTGTGGTTTTAGCTCCTCTCACCTTTGCTAATCTCTCTTTCTAACAAGTACTGAAGCTCTAGCTCAGGCCATAGCATTTGAGGGAATCGTTTTTTGCCTTTGTTGTGCTTATGGCAATTACTACCATCCTTCCAATTATAATTGAGGTATTAGTTTTCTTTAAAAATGTTTAACTTAAAAAGTGAGTAAATTCAAAGGAAAGCTATAAAGTAAATAATAGTATGATGGTGTAACAATATGGCAAAAGTCGTGGGTGGCATTTAAAAGACTGAAGTTTGGGAATTTGAGGGAAGCATTGGCTTATTATAAGGTATCCCTGCTTCCATAGGGAAAAGAGAAAGGCTAGATAGACAAGGATCCATTCAGATTTGCATAGGCTAATTCTCTGATGTGATTTTGATTAAAGGACACAATTGGCTTATTGGGGAGTTTCAACTCATTTGGGGGTAAAAACATAGAAGAATTTTATTTTTTTCCAGTCACTGTTTCACCTGTGCTCCAATGAAGTTCCTTCCCCACTGGGTCACAAGGGCTCTTACAGACACTTTGGCCTGATTCTTTAGCTTTTTGTCATTTTTGGTAATTAAAAGCATGATCAGTTTTTAAGACTCAGTTCTGCTTTTTAAATAAATTGTAACTTTTGTCAGATCTAAGGCTCTTCCCTTCCCCTTTCCCAGAACTGGCTAGACTGGGGACTCCAGGGGCTGGTACTGGAGGTGCACTTGCACTGAGTGAGTCCTAACAGAGCATTTAATACGTTATTTGTAGCATTTTGTGCTCAAAATGCTATCAGCTATTATACACCACTTCTCCCTACCTTCTTGTCCTGGTTCCTTTGATACTGAGGTGGAGAGGCAAAAGGAATGTCTTTATTTCTCTCTTCTTGCATGGCTGTTTCTGTTCTTCTAGCTCTTCGTCTAAGAGCTCAATGTGAAGGAGTAGTGACTCCAACATGCCTTTTAATTTTTTTGGCCACACTGTGCAGCTTATGGGATTTTAGTTCCCCAACCAGGGACTGAACCCGGGCCCTCGGTAGTAAAAGCACACGTCCTAACCACTGGACCTCCAGGAAATTACCTCCCATATGCCCTTCTGAGGGCATTTTAGTCCCAAGCAACTTCCTCAGATTCTGGTAATATGCTGCAATACTTGACTCCAAATGAATCCCATCTGGCTGCATCCTTCCCCACTGATTCAGTGCACCCGCCTGTTTGGCACCTGCTGTAGCAATCCCCAGCCAGACTATAGGCTCCAGTTGCATGGACTTGCAGGTGAGTGTGGGATCCTTTTCTGTATTTGGGGGGAAGTAGAACTATGGGAGAAGTGCATGCTCCTGTCTGTCTGACTACACTCCATCCTGCTTTGTCTCCTTAATTCATTCCCTTTTGCCTGGATCACAGGGGCAGGTGAGCAGATTCACTGGCTAATAGACATTTAACCAGAGAGTGGAATCAGAATACCCCTTTCTTTTCTTTTCTTTTTTTTTTAAAACATCTTTATTGGAATATAATTGCTTCACAATGGTGTGTTAGTTTCTGCTTTATAACAAAGTGAATCAGCTATACATGTACATATATCCCCGTATTTCCTCCCTCTTGCTTCTCCCTCCCACCCTCCCTATCCCTCCCCTCTAGTTGGTCACAAAACACAGAGCTGATCTCCCTGTGCTATGCGGCTGCTTCCCACTAGCTATCTATTTTACATTTGGTAGTGTATATATGTCCATGCCACTCTCTCACTTCGACCCAGCTCACCCTACCCCCTCCCCGTGTCCTCAAGTCCATTCTGTACGCCTGCATCTTTACAGAATACCCTTTCTGTAGGCACTTATGAATTCACCAATGAATGATTCTCTTGGGATCTGCCTCCCTTGGTTTCCAGTAGTGGGAGCGGGGGGTGGGGTGGGGTGGGAGCAGCTTTTCCTTTCCTGACAACAAAGAAGAGAGACAGGGAATGGCTTCTCCTTATAAGAAATGCCCTCCACCAAAAGGTGACTTCTTTTTTCTCCAATCAGCCTCACATTTTCTTGTTGGTGGATGTAGTATGCTGAATGATGGCCACTCAAAGATATCAGGTCCTAATCCCTGGATCCTATAAATGTTATTTTATAAGGAAAAAGGGTCTTTGCAGAAACGAGATGAGGAGATTCACTTGGATTATCTGGGTCAGGGGTCCCCAAACCCTGGGCCTCGGACAGTTAATGTTAATGGACCGCACGACAGGAGGTGAGCAGGGGGCAAGTGAGCTAAGCTTCACCTGCCGCCCCCCATTGCTCACATTACGGTCTAAACCATCGCCCGCCCCCCCCCAACCCCGTTCGTGGAAAAATTCTCTTCCACAAAACCGGTCTCTGGTGTCAAAAACGTTGGGGACCGCTGATCCAGGTGGTCCCTAAATACAATCACAAGTATCCTTATAGGAGGAAGACAGAGGGAGATCACTCAGACAGTAAAAGAGAAGATGATGTAAACATAGAAGCAGAGATTGGAGGGATGCAGTCACAAGCCAAGGAATGCCAGCAGCCACCAGAGGCCAGAAGAGGCAAGGAATGGATTCTCCCCTAGAACCTCCAGAGGTAGTGAGACTCTGCTTTTGGCCCAGTAATACTGATTTCAGACTTCTAGCCTCCAGAGCTGTGAGAGAATAAACTTTCGTTGTTTTAAACTACCCAGATTGTGGAAATTTGTTATAGCAGCCCTAGGAAATTAATATAGTGGGATAGGACACTTTTTGCTGAAATGATGCCTCTTACTGACTGTCATCAAGAAAGGCATTTCTCAGAAATAACAATGTGGGGATCTGTAAATTTTTGTTCTGATTTGGGGTCTTTTGTTCTGGGTATAGGGAGCCCAGGAAAGAAATTCCACTAAGCACTTAACACCATCCTGTTCCAAAAAGGAACATCACCATTAACTCCCAGCATGGTCATTTAAATTTTTTTTTTTTTTTTTTTTTTTGCTTTTCCTGGCAATTGAGAATGTTGGTTTCCATTTATATATGACAAACAAGATTCTCTCACAAATAATAGCAGAAACAACTTTGCCAAGTTGTTTGATCCCAAATAGGGATCAAAGTTTGGGATCCCAAACTTTGATCCCAAATAGGCGATTTCCCCTTATATAATAATAGGACTGCCAAGTTTTAGCTGGGCCACGTGGAATTAAACTACAATTCTCATCCTCCTTTGTAAGTAGGAGGATGACAAAAATTTGGTTAGTGTGTAAAGTAGAAGAGATGCATGCAACACTAGGGCTGTGTCCTTAAAGCAGAGAATTTGCCTTTCTTTTTCCCTTTGCTCTTCCCAGTGGCTGGAATGTGGATGTGATGGCAGGACCTGGAGCAGCCATTTCAGACCATGAAGTGGCCCTGGGAATGAAGGCAATGCAGCATAGAAACAAGCTAGAAGGAGCATGAGTCCCTGACACAGTGGCATTTCATACCAATCCCGGAGTCAGACTTTCACAACAGAAAAAACTAAACTTTGGCGTTTTCTGTTACTCACTGTTATATGTAATCCTAGCCAAACATAATTAGAATTTTGTAGACTTCAAACTACACTATGGAAATGGATTCTCCTAGAAAGTAACTTTTTTGACCACTTGGAATAGTCAATCAATTCGAAATGTCTACCTGGATTAGACCGAAATTATAACAGTATTTTTACTGTTATATATATGGGTATTTTCATTATTTCTAATATGAGCAATTTGAGAACTGACTTGAAATAAACAAAACCCACATTCAAATTTTATATAAAGGTTGCCTTTTCCACACTGTATTCTCTGTTCTTGGTGTCATCCAGAATAATTGTTTTATCATCTCTAAAGCTTTGGCTTATGATAGCATGGAAATATTATAGAATGAAGACATGAGATGGGAATCCTTGAGTTACATGGTGTTAACTAGTTGTGTAAATTTGAACAAGACACCTCTCTGAGCCTCAGTTTCCTGACCTTTAAAATAAAAGAGTTAAAATACAATAAGTTTTGCTTCCAGTCCTTATTCCATGAAAAAAAGGGTATTTTTTAAGAGTATCATTTTCCTAGTGTTCTAACAAAGACCAAATCTCTAAAACTTTGGAGTTATTTTAGGACCCATGCTATCAAGCTGCTTATGGAAGATGGGAGATTTATTGTTAGTGATTTCACTGATATTTTATTCTTAGAAAATTATTCATGGTCTTAAATCATGTTTAAACATCCAGATTGTTGACACTACCATTTTATAAAAATGGAAGAGTTTCAGAGTGAGGAAGTAAATTATTCTGCTGGGTATCTTCTTGACTGATTGGAGTGAGGCATCTTGTGTTAAACCTATAAGAAACTGATTTCTTTTACCCTCTTTTGTTAGATATGTTTTTACATATTCCTTATACCATAGTTCAGGGTCCTCTAGTGGTTACAGTCTAAATCAGAAATCACAAAAGCCTGCAGTGAGTAGGCAGTTGACATAAACGTGTGAGGACAATAGGTGCTTGGACACTGGTACTGCTGCCAGGTGTAACCACTGCCTGGGTACTTTGCATTTTCAACAACAGACATAATCAAACACATTCCCTGGCTGCACATCACACATAAGCACCAACTGGTGACCCATGATCTTCAGGCATTGGTGGCCAAACCTGGCTGCTTATTAACAATCTCCTGGAGAGCTTTTGAAAAATACTGATGCCTGGGCCTCCCCCATAGCAATTCTGATTTAATTCAATTTGGGTTGGGCTTGGGCACTGATATATCTATATCTATATCTATATCTATATCTATATCTATATATACAGCATCTCCTCTGCCAATACTCATGTGCTTAGGTTTGAAAAGCACTGGGGATATACTGCTATAAATTGCTTACACTACAAATAAAGTGGTATAATACATTTGCAGGGAGACTCTCATTAATTAAAGATGCATATTGTAAACCTAGGGTAACCACTAAACATTTTTGGGGGGCTGCATATGGCTTTTTTCCCTGCCAGTTTTATTGAGGTATAATTGACATACAGCGCTGTATAAGTTTGTGTACAGCATAATGATTTGACTTACATCATGAAATAATTATCACAATAAGTTAGAGAATGTCTGTCATCTCATATAGACACAAAATTTAAGAAATAGAGAAAAAATACTTTTCTTGTGATGAGAACTCAGAATTTACTTGTTTAACAACTTTCATATGCAACATACAGCAGTGTTAATTACATTAATCATGTTGTACATCACATCCCTAGTACTTGTTTATCTTATTACTGGAAGTTTTTACCTTCATCCAATTTTCTCTCCCCTGACCCCCTGCTTCTGGTAACCACAAATCTGATCTCTTTTTCTATGAACTTTTTTGTACATTTAAGAAACAGATATAAATAATGTCTGTAGAGGTGAACAAATGGAATCCTAAAAAATACTCAATGAACCTGATAGTGGGCAGAAAAAAAAGGGGAAAAAAACCTAAGAAATCATGGACAAATAGAAAACAGCTAGTAAGAAGGTAAATTTTAATGTATTTTTCATGTGAATGGTCTAAACATTAATTAAAGGACAGAGATTGTCAGATTAGATAAAAAATAAGACCCAGTTTATTCTTCTTTGCTGCTCTCAAGAAGCTGATTCTGGAACTTATATGGAAAAGTAAAGGAGTTAAAATAGCCAAAATAATTCTGTCACATAAAAGCAAGGTTGGAAGACACATACTACTTAATTTGACCACTTACTATAAAGCTACAGTAATCAAGATAGGATTGTATTGGTGAAAGGATAGAACACAGATCAATGCAACAGAATAGAGTCTAGAAATAGACTCACACAAATACAATCAATGCATTTTTGATAAAATTGCAAAGGCAATTCAATGTAGAATGGATTGTCTTTTCAGCAAATGGTGCTGGAATAATTGTGTGTCCATATTCAAAATATTAACCTAGACACATATCTCATATCTTATACAAAAATTAATTCAAAAATGAATTATGAACCTAAATGTAAAACCTGAAATTATAAAACTTCTAGAAGAAAACATAGGAGAAAATTTGCCTCATTTTTGGGTTTGACAGAGCATGACACCAAACTATAGCCAATGAAAGAAAAACTAATTGATAAATTGGAATTTATCAAAATTAAAAACATTTGGTCTGCAAAAGACATTCTTAAGGGAATGAAAAGATAAGCCACAGACTTGGAAATGTATTTCAGATCACATGTATGATGCAGGTCTTATAATATAGAATATATAAAAAACTCTTAAAACTAAGTAGTAATTAAAAATGGGCAAAAAATCTGAATATACACCTTACCAAAGAATATATAAGGATGACTCACTTCTATTGAATGGGAACAACAGTAACTTTACTCTGGGGAATCATTGCAGACACCACCTTAACCAGATGATCAAGGTTAACATCACCAGTAACAAGTCTTGTTGATGTTATGTACTTCCTCACACGATGTGATGTGAAAGACAGTTTACCTCTATGGTATTCTTTCCCCAAATCTATAAACTTAATCTAATCAGGAGAAAACACTAAAATTGAGAGACATTCTACAAAATACATGACTGGTACTCTTTGAAAGTGGTGAGGTCACAAGATACAAGGAAAACAAAAAACTGTCATAGAGTAAAGGAGACTGAGGGACATGATGACCAGATGGAAGGTGGTGTCTGGGGATTGGACACTGGAACAGAAAAAGAACATTTCTCCAGAAAAACTGGAGAAATCCCAATAAGTTGTGTTGTTTAGTTATTTGTACTGTACCAATGTTAATTTCCTAGTTTTGATAATTATGTGATAGCTATGTGAATTGTTGACATTAGGGGAAGCTGGGTGAAGGGTAGGTGGGAACTCTTTTGCAACACTTCTGTAAGTTCAAAATTATTTTGAAATAAAAACCATGTTTATCAGGTATCATCCTAGTTTAAAGATGAGGATACTGAAGCACAGACTGATTCATTTTCCATAAACCAAATAAGTGGCTTATCTGGTATGTCAAGTCAGTTCTGTTCAACTCTAAAGCATATCTTCTTTCATTAGCCAACTATCTTTGAAGTCATGTTTTCCCCCCAAGTTTGTAAACTTGTAGAAAGATATGACTGTATCTTTTGTTTTTGTTTTAATTCCAAGGTGGAGATGAGGTTTGATGCCTTTGTATTCCTAGTACCTAGCAGAATGAATCCTTTAGAGAATGTGTCCAACACACATTTGTTGGTTAGGGTAGCATTTCTCTCCTCAAGAATATATGTTCTTCTCTTATCTTCATAGTGTCTTTTCCAAAGTCAGATTAACATGCTAGTATGGGACAACCTAACATGTTTCTCCCCATCATTCTCTAGCTCAGGGTCAGTTATTAGAGAGCAAGCAGAAGGGGCGGTCAAAGAAAAGGTGACCAGAAAGGAGGTCAGAACAGGCACGTTCAGACTGAGCATCATTTACTTTCCCTAGGCTCTTGGATGCTGCATTAGTCAGAGTAAGATAACTACTGTAAAAAACCTCCCTCACCTTCCCACCCACATTTCAGGGGCCTGATATTATAGACATTTATATTTTCTTTTTGTAAATTCCAGTTGACATGGGTATTGATGTTAGCCAGCTGACCTTCAAACAATCATTCAAGGATCTGGCTTCCGGAGGCTTCACCATTCTTCCAAGATGACTTCATGGTTACTTGGGCATGGATTTCCAGCTGGCAGATGAGAGAAGACAGAGGAGGATTACCCACGGAAATTTTTATGGGCCCGGCCTGGAAGTGGCCCTCATTACTTCTGTTCACATTCCATTAGCTCTGTTCTCAAGGGAGGCTGGGAAGCAGAGTCTAGCTATGTGCACAGGAAGAAGAGGTTATGGGTTTGCTTGTATACTTGTATATTGATGCCCAAACAGGAAGTCATTTGTAGGGACAGGTTGGAATTCCAGAAGTTATCACAGCAGCAACTACTAAAAATAGAACTAGTGGCAGCCAACCCTCCTCCTCAGCATTAGTTAGAGAAAATCTCTCACCTCTTAGCTGTTGCTCTGTTGTGTCATCTGTTTTGCCCTCTCCATGAGCAGTGACTGACAACAAATGCATGGGCATAAACACACATAAAAGAGAACAAAGCCACCCATGTTCCAACAAACTCCAGCTGTCAGGACACATCTCTAATACCGCAAGTACTGATCCCAAGTGTTTCTTAGAAGTGATTTCTTTAAAACAAATCAAGCCAGAATGTACTTAACATTTATCATCTCCTGCTTTTATGTAGCTCTGTAGTATGAGCTCTGCGGCATTTTGTCAGACCCTTTGTTGTTGAATAATAACACGTTTGTCTGGGGTAAAAAGATGGCAAATTGGAAAGGAGAGCATGAGTCTATTGTAGCAAATATAATAGGCCCACTTTTATCCCTGGGAATGGGCTGTCATTGCAGCCCGTGTCCTTACCCATGGTGCTCTCTTATACAGAGGTTAATCTTACAGTGGGGTAGACCACCATCGAAGGCTTGTCATATTGAAGAGCTTGCAAAAACCATAGGCATTTATCAAAATCAACATTTCCTCAGCTTAACCAAGGCACATGGAACACTTAGTCATTGTTGGGAAATATGGCCCAGCTTTACACACTAAGTGAGGTTTATGTGATCTTTACAAAGGAAATGTGTATGTCTTTCCAGCTGTTTTTTGTGGATATTTAATCTGCAGAAACCATTGAATTGCAGCTTGTCATATATTTACACAAAGCATATTAAAAAGCTATTTTGCACTATGTGAAATATGAAACATGCATTATATGATTTCTTTGCAAGAATGGTTATGAAGAGTCTAGATCCTAGACCATTGTGAATGCACATCAGCCACTGACTTTTGGACCTGTTGACCCCAAGTGAATATAACCAATAAGAATTCAGTAATATTTTGGTTCTGACCTGTCTCTCATACTGTATGTTAGCTCTCAGAACTAGTAACTAAGTTAGAATTGTGGTAATTGAGATGTTCCATTTTAAACCAACACCGAACCATAGAAAATGTGAGTTACCCATGGCTAGTGATTGATAGCAATAATGATAATTATGATAATAATCTTGATAAAGTCTAAAGACACTCTAAAAATGTTAAAGGGCCAGGGAGAAAATGTCAAAAGTATAAAGCATAATAATATTTTAATCAGATTGTATAGAAAGTAAAGGCAGAACTTTGAGTACAACGTGCCTCCCTTGTGCCCTGGAGCTGAGTGTTCTATTGCTGGATCTCACTCTGTTTCTATGGGCTCATGGCTCCAAGCCTGGTCAGGCTGGGTAGGGGAAGGGGGCTACCAATTAGGTGTTACAACCAATCCGAGACTAAGAGCTTGCTAGCTGTCGGTCAACTATCATATGGTAGGACCACCCTATCCACAATGAGAAAATTTTAACCCTCTTGGACTAGTCAGACAGAGTGGGAGGAGCATGGACAATATTTATTGAGCATCTATCATACATAAGGCACCACTTTGAATGCTAAGGGAATGACACAACCTGGTGATAGGGGTGGGTGGAGGAAGACAAGGGCTTGACCTTAGTTATCACAAGATGTGACTTAAAATTATTTTTATGTGAGTCTGGTCTGTCCTACAATTCCCACCCCTGCCTCAGAGTAGACTGTATATTCCTGAAGGACAGGAACCCCAGTGAGATACAGCATGATATGGGAAAACACCCTCAGCTTTCTTGTCAGATAACTTGCTCTGATTCTACTTTTATTTAACCCATTCTGAACTCACATATTTTTGCTCTATAAAATGAGCATTAAAACAATGATCTCAAAGGGTTGTTTTCATACACATTAGATGTTCTAGGTTAGCTTCTCTTCCCCTGGGATCTTGCTTATAGTAGATGCTTGATAGAGGAGTGAACTGAGGACATTTTGTAGAATTATACAGTGTTAAATTTGGAAGACCCTTTCAAAATCATCTATTATAGTTAAATTATCTCATTGAATTGAATTATATTTCTCCTTTTCTTAGATTTATGAATTGATGGGAGAAGAGCTGCTACCATCAAAATATAATGATCTCTTTCCTATTAGATAGGAAAAGATAAAGAATGAGATATCCAATATTGGTGTGGGTGTAGAGAAACTTTACACTCATGCCTTGTTTATGTATACAATGGCTCAACTTTTCCAGGGTGCAGTCCTGATGATATGGACCAAACATTTAAATATATATATACCCTTTGACTTAGCAATCTCACATCTAGAAATTTATCCTGTGGAGATAATTGATCAATTGCACAAAGATGTATGTAAAAAATCTTCATTGTAATGTTGTTCATAATACAAAAATGCTGGACACACTCTTAATATTCCTAACAAGGATATTATTTAAATTAATGTTGGTGTATCTATGTGGTAGAATATATAACAAATCTATATTAACTGTTATGGAAAGATCTTTGCAATGAATTGAGTGGGAAAGCAGGTCACAAAACATCATGCAGAATACCACTTTATTTATATAGATTTATTAAGGCATGCATGTGTCTATGCACAGAGGGATGTTGGAGGAGGGTCACCACAATTTTAAACAGTTACCTCCAGATGATTTGGGCTGATTTTTACTTTCTTCCTTATACCTTTCTAAAATGAATGGATTGTCTACTTAAGCATGTATTGATTTTACAATCAGAAAAAAATCATAAAGTTATTTTCAATTTGAAACAAAAGTCAGAAAAGTAAATATTCATTCATATTTCACAATTTAATTTTGCCACTTGGCAGTGTCACTGTGCAGAATCCAATTTTATTATTTAGCTGACTGACAAACCATTTGTTTACATGGTCATAACTGTAGAAAGCCCACACTCCAATCATTCTTCTCATTTTCTTCATCTCCCATTTTGGAAGTTCTGGGACTTACCATAGATCTTGTTTTGAAATAAGGCAGTGAATAAATAAATAAATAAATAAAAATGACTCTGTCTCTCTGTAATTTTAAAGCTTATCCTATCATAAATCCCTTTTTTCCTAAATAAGAGCAGATGGTTGACTATCCTGTAGTGTAAATCTGTTCTTAAATGACAACCAAACAAAACAGATTTCCTGTCTTGTGATAAAAGAATTTTAAGGACTACTGGGCAAGATGCAGGATGTGTACTGTGTATTGGTCGCCATAGTTTCAACTGAGGACAGGCTATTTAAGCTTACCCTTAATTTGGATAGACATGAGTCTCAGCTTTGTAGGGTTAAAAATAATGCAAGGGTATGGGTATATTTACATTGAATGGGAGCTGACTATAGTAACAGCTAAAAAAGAGGTTCCTATTTTTAATTAACCCTTTGGCTACAAACTGGAAAAAAGAAATGAGTAGATTCTCTTTAGAAAATAAAGCTCGCATTACAGAGAGAAAGCTGGTGTCTAATTATGTAGCATTTTGTTTGTTTGTTTGTACTGCAGTACGAGGGCCTCTTGCTGTTGTGTCTCCCGTTGCGGAGCACAGGCTCCCGCGCAGGCTCAGCGGCCATGGCTCACGGGCCCAGCCGCTCTGCGGCATGTGGGATCCTCCCGGACTGGGGCACGAACCCGTGTCCCTTGCATCGGCAGGCGGACTCTCAACCACTGCGCCACCAGGGAAGCCAATTATGTAGCATTTTTGAACAAAAACCCTGATATTAAAAAACGCTGAAATATATATATATATATATACTTTAAAAGTCTGTTTTAAGCTTAAAAATCAGCTAGTCAGTTCCCATGGCAGTTTTACTCTGGAAGGATTCTAGATTGTAACCAATTAAACATTTTTAGCAGCTAATTTCTTTTTCTATTTGCAAATAGCACTTTGGAGCAAGCAGGCAATGGACTCTTAATAGCTTACCCCGGTTCTGTTATCCATATTATTTCACGTAGCATGCTACACATAATTTTAAAAAATGCAGACGGTCTCTGTATCAAGGGCTTTAACACTGACATTAAAGGAATCCATAAAGGCTGGAAAAATAAGCATGAACTAATTTCAACTCAAGATTTCCAACGCCTCTTTTTGGAAACTGCAGAGGCTCTTTATGGGCACTGGTAGTTTGGAAAGTCCATCCAAATCAGAATCAGAAAGCAAAAGTTCCAGCTACAGTCCTGCCCCTGGTTGGCTCTGAGATTTGGGACAAATCACTTAATCTGCTTGAGCCCCAGTTTCCTTAACTGTAAACTCATCAACTTTGAGAATACTTGGACCAGATGAGTTGTCTACTGAAAATTTTTTTATTATTTCTTATTTTAAAATCGTTGAATGCTTTCTTTAAATAAAACCCGGGTGGAAGCCCGTTGTGAAACCCAGAAAAGTGGAGTTCTACTTGTTAATGTTGGCCCAAGGTTGGGAGTGTCCTGAGTGTTTTTCTTTTGGTTCTTCTCCAACTAATCCCTGGCCACCATTGACATATTAAGTAGGAGCCCCTAGGGCTCCTTAGAGCACAATTTGAGGACAACTGGTCCTCATATCAAAGATATATAAAAGATAAATTTTAATATCTTATTCAATTTTAAAAGTCTAGAGTTCTGAGAAATCTCAAAAAATAATGTCATAACACTTTTAGAAGTTTGGACTCTCCATATTTCACCAATAAAAACAAAGCATAGCAACTTCCAAAAGATAGGAATTATTATTTTTAACATTATGGGTTAGAAGCACTGTTGTCTTGATTCTCCTGATATCTGACCTTCAGGGACACTGATATGAGTCCTCTCCCCAGTGTTGATTTGGTTATAACTTACAATAAAACGATTAACTGCTTGACGCACTCCCTTTGCTGCTTTGTCTGTTTATTTTGCTGGGTAAATATCTACCCATTAACTCATCATTTCATAATTTAAAAGTTTTTACATTCTTTTGGATTTTTTATGGCTTCGCATAGCCCACGAACTCCATTATTCTGAACAACAGAATGCTGCTTATAGGGATAACTTTTTTATTCTCAGTGTTAATCCAGCCTCTCTCTGTATTTATGCAAAACTCTTGCTTTTACTTACAGAGGAAGTAGCAACACTGAGAAGAGCTCTGGTTGGATCAAAGACTTGTGGGTTCCTGTGGAGGAAGCTGGAGTTTGGGCTCCAAAATGATTTTTATAAAAACCTGACCATTGGTTATTCTTTATCTACTAGATATAAACCATTACTGGGAAATAGTAATAGTATGAAAAAAGACAGCACATCTTCTCAGAATTTCTTCATTATTTCAAACAAGATTTCAGGATCAGCAATGAAGACTTTACCTGATTCTTGCCTTAATGTCTCTAGTAGCTGAGATCTGCATAGGAATCAATTGTGGTATAACCTGCAGCTGGCAATCATGGGTGCTTGCAGGTGCTGTGCTACACAGATAAAATAAAGTCGAGTAAAAGTGACTTAATAATGTCATCTCTATGAGGAAAAAGTATTGTGCACACCCCCAAATGCTTAAAACTAACATTTATACTGTACTTCCAAAACCACTCTACCAACTATTTATAGAGAAAGCACATCAACCACCCACCACTTGTTAAAACAAGTATTTTCAAGTTGACTGCAAGTCAACTTCTAAAACGTGAAGGGGATTGGTAATGGAAGGAAATGATAGGCTGGAAATGACAGGCTGGAGACAATTGACTTTTCCCTTTTTTATTTTAACCTTTGAAGTATAATATGTATTCAGAGAAATGCACATAAATGTCAGCTATCTGAATTCTCACAAATGTAACACACTTGTGTAACCAGTACTCATAAAGAAACAGAATATTACCGAAAACCCCCAAGTCTTCCAGGCACTGTCCTCCCTCCAGTCACTGGTATCTTGTCTTCTAATGGCATAGGTTAGTTTAGTGTGGTCTTAACTTGTCTATAAATGAAATGATACAATATGTACTCTTTTGTGGCTGGTTTCTTTCATTTAACTTTATGTTTGTGGGACTCATCCATGTTAGTTATTCATTATGCTGCAGAGTATTAAATTGCGCAGCTATACAATTTACTGAATCATTCCACTGTTGATGGTGGTGGGCATTTTGGTAGTTTTTGGGTTTTGACTAGTACAAATTGTGCTTCTAATGAACATTCTTTTTTTTTTTTTTTGCAGTACGCGGGCCTCTCACTGCTGTGGCCTCTCCCGTTGCGGAGCACAGGCTCCAGACGCGCAGGCACAGCGGCCATGGCTCACGGGCCCAGCCGCTCCGCGGCATGTGGGATCTTCCCGGACCGGGGCACGAACCGGTGTCCCCTGCATCGGCAGGCGGACCTTCAACCACTACGTCACCAGGGAAGCCCTAATGAACATTCTTGATCATGTCTTTGAGTACATGTTTAGGAGTGAAATTGCTATGTCATAGGACAAGCACACAATAGGTACTGCTAACTAGCTTTCCAAATGGCTGTACCAATTTACACTCTCAACAGCAGTTGACGAGAATCCTCGTTGCTGTATATACTTGCCAACATTTGTTATTTTCTGGCAGGTGGGTAGTGGTATCACATTATGCTTTTAACTTGCATTTTCTTGATAACTAAAACGTTGAGCGCCCTTTCACACATGTAGTGGTCATTTGGATAGCTTCTTTTGTGAAATGTCTGTTCAGGGTTTTTGCCCAATTTTCAGTTGGTTGTCTATCTTGTTCTTATTGATTTGTAGGAGTTATTTATGGGTACTGGAGAATTTCTTGATTTTCTTAGGTACAATGTGATTTTTAGTGTTCATAGTTATGCTAGGATTAAAAAAAATGTTTTCAGGTATTCTGTTTGCTGTGAATCTTAGATCAGTGCATATTCAGGTCTAGAAAGTTTCTAATGACATTTGGGTAGAAAAAGTAACCTTATTCCAGAACTGAAAGTTCTATAAGCAATCAGCTACCCAAAAATGCATCATCAGTATTTAACGACATTTTACATTTACAATCTATATTATGTTTAGTTTTTCATATTGTTTGAATCATTGCTTAAAATTGAATATGAAGGTAAGAAGGACAAAAAAACACCCAAAAGATGAGGCAATAATAATCTTGTTTTGAACTTGTTAAAATAGACCATGAGGTCTCATTTTGGGAAACATCTATGGTGAAGTTCATAAAAAGATTAAAAAATCCTGGTTTGGGTTTCAGTCTTGCAACTTACTAGTGTTTCTTTCATTAGTCAAAATAGCCTTGAGATCATTAAATATTGGGGAGGACATTTGCCAGTTTTGGCCATCCAGTACCCTCCTTTTGGTAACAGCACCCAGTATTTTTTCAGAGCCACTCTGGTCACAGTAGGTCCATATGTGTTGACTTTACCATCAGCTTCAGCAGAGAGCAGATGCCACTGACTCAGACTTGGGCAAATAAGCACCACATTTCTCAGGGCAGTCATTGATTCAAGGACAACCATGTGACCCATCAGAACCAATGACATGTAACGAGACTGGTGCTGGGACTGCAGAGGGAAGGGAATCCTCTTCCACGCTGGAAGTGACTTTACGAGGATGTGAAGTAGAACCTCCATGACCACCTTGCAACCTTGAAAGGAGATCCTGTTGAAAACAGAGCCAGCCCAGAAAAAGTGAAGCTGAGAGATATAGAGAAATGGAATTGGAATGACATGGGAGCCCATTATATCAAGCCAATAACATCTGGACTTTTCAGTAGTGTGAACCAGTAAATTCCCTGTCTGCTTAAGATGGGTTGGATTGTTTTTCTGACACTTGAGACCTAAAGAGCCCTAGCTAATGTGAATATGTGGGTCTGTTGGGGTTTTCAACATTACATGTGATATAAAAAGTAAGGTAATAATATGGTTTTAAGCAAAGCCTTCTCTCCGCAAGTACTGTTTTAAATAATCATTTTAAAATTTAGGTACCAGGGTTTAAAATTGCTTATAGGGCTTGTGCATGGAGTTAAAAGTTGATTATAGTGATAATATTTGGTTAGGGTTTATTTGGTGGGGGGAGATGGGAAAAGAGAAATGTGTGCCCCTGTCCATGGTCATGAAGAATCACTGTGCTTCAGGAGAGTGCTTCCCAGACAACTGTCCTTAGACCTGTACTATCAGAATTCCCTGGGGAGTTTGTTACAAACACACATTTTGGGACTCCACCCCTGGAGATCCGGATCCTAGATATGGGATGGTGTCTAGAATCTGTATTTTTAAACAAACTCCAAGACTAGGGAACCATTGCTTTATTACAATACTTCCCTGCAAATCCTGGGGCACAGATGCCTCCTCTATATATTCTTCCAGGAATTCTGAAGCAGCAAGGGAAGAAACAAGGTGGAAGAGAAAACTTAGAGAAAGGACAGAGAGATGCAGACCAGCTGTTAGAGAAACATAATTGCTAAAAGAGTGAAGATTTCTGGGGCAGAGTCATGGGAGAGAAGAGAAACTTTATATTAGTATTATTTTTTAAAAATCAGAGTTTTCTAGAAATAAAAATAAATTGATTTGAGAATGTGAAGGTGCATGTGTATTCCTTTTCCCTCCCTGGATGCTTCAATTACGAGGGAGAGAATGAAGAGAAGGTGGTTCCAGCTCTCTTTCCTGTGACATTGTTGAGTCAAAATATGTCAATGTGTTTCACATACATTGGTTTTTGTACGGAGTCACAAAGAAGGCATCAACTCCATTTTCTATTTTGAAGTTGATACAATAGATAAAAAACAGCAATTATTAGTCTTCTCCAGGTTAAAATTTTCTAAATTCTTCAACTCTATTATCATATTTACCATATATACTAAAATATAAAGGGTTAATTCAAGGACACATGTTGATTTCAAATACAGTTTTGTATGTGAAAAGACTCCAGGCTCAATTCTTATATGCTAGAACAAATGCCCAATTAATGATTACTGAAATCACTTAGTTTATAGGTCTGGCACTAGGAAGAAGAGCTGACCCATCTTGTACAACCCCAGGAGTATTACATTACACTTGACTGTCATCAGTTATATTTATATTTTAGTTATACTTTAATGAAGGAAACATAATTTGAACTACATTCTATCTGAATCCATGTAATAATGAGCTGTGAATTTGGGACTTCAGATTTGCATATTATATTATATTTAATTACAGAATAATTACAGAATTATTTTTAAAAATTAAGATAAAATTAAAATAAAGCTGGATTGAACAAACTGTGGGAGCTGTGTTTCTAGTTATGCTACTCTGTGTTCTGCTTTAAGATGTAAGCAAAACAGATTATTGTCAGTGTCCAAATAGAAAAGTATTTTTCTCCCAACCAAACTCAAGTCCTTTAATTTAACAATTGCCTTGAATCTCTTTTTTGGTACACAAGTTGACATTTACTGACTTTCTTGACCAAACCACAATAAGAAGTCTTACCTGTAACCACAAGGTATATAAATTTTACTTCCTCATCGGCCAGATGAATGTATTTACTATTGTGGTTACTCTGCTTCTGGCAGCACAATACTTAGCAATCTCAACAGCTTAACCCTCTTAGTTAAGTTACAGTGGAAAACAGCATGAACTTGGAATCTCACCTGGACCCTGCTACTAACCAAATGAATTACTTTGGCAAATGCCAGGCCACTCTGGCCCTCTCTTTCCTCCTCTATTATAAAGGGGGCTGAAACCAGTGATGCATCTATAGATAAAAGAGTGAATGGGTCTAGGATTCACTTATAGACACTGGCTCCCAGGAGACACAGGAAATAGTACACTTATGTCTTCTGGCTAGAACCCCATCCCCCCAAAGAAATAAACTAATAACTAAAACAAAATTCATGACTTTTAATGACACAAGACAAAACAAAATGAACAAAGCCCATTGGGTTCCCCATCCTTAGGAGGATGCTAAGGAGCCAATTCCTTATTCTGAAAACTGGTACATAAAGAATTGAGCATCTTTTGGGTCTTGTATGGACTATACCTCAAGGTAATCAAAGAGTTTATGAGGAAAAGTTCTTCTTTATACAGTAGTTCCAGCTAATATATGCAAAAAGAGCAATAGAATTAGAATATCATAATTTTGCAACCCCAAATGATGATTCTAGGCAATGATCACGAATGACTGTAAAACAATTAGGGGGAAAACTATTGGGAAACTTCATAATGGTTAGATCAGGTTGACGACACCTGAAACCATGGATCAATTTCAGCGTCACACAAAAAGACACGGGGGCATTAATGTGATGCAATGCAAATCCAAAACCTCACTTATGAAGTATTCTTGCCAAAATTATTGAAGCTGACTCTGCTCAAGATCTAATTTCTAGTTATAGGAAGCATGGGAGATAGGCAACTATTGAAGACACTCAGGAATGGATTAAAATCCAAGGAATTCTACTGTACAAATAACCTGACCTGGTTTCTTCAACAAATAAATTAGAAAGAAAAAGAAAAGGAGGAAAGAGAACTCATAGATTAAGAGACAAGAGATATATGAACCACATACAGAATGCAGATCTTGCTTGGATCCTATTTCAAACAAGCCGACTGAAAAAAGAAACCATATATGAGACAGTTGGGGCAAATTTAAATACTGACTAGATATCTGATATTATTAGGAATATTTTGTTAATTTTTAGGTGATATATGGCATTTTGCTTATGATGAAAAGGCGTTATTATCTTTTAGAGATATATTAGGAAGTATTTTTAGATGCAATAATACGATGACTAGGATTTGCTTCAAAACCATCCATCTGGGGCTTCCCTGGTGGCGCAGTGGTTGAGAGTCTGCCTGCCAATGCAGGGGACACGGGTTCGTGCCCCGGTCCGGGAAGATCCCACATGCCGCAGAGCGGCTGGGCCCGTGAGCCATGGCCGCTGAGCCTGCGCGTCCGGAGTCTGTGCTCCGCAACGGGAAAGGCCACAACAGTGAGAGGCCCGCGTACCGCAAAACAACAACAACAACAAAAAAACCGTATGTACTACAAAACAATCCAGCCACAGACTGGTGTGTGGAAGTGTGGATGAAACTGGATTGGCTGTGTGTTGATGATTATTGAAACTGGGTTTGGGGAACATGAAGGTGCATTTTATTACTCTCTCTGTTTTTGGGTATGTTTGAAAGTTTCCATAATTAAACATTTTTCTAAGTGGGAAAGAGTAATGAACACTTTGTGTTAATTCATTAAACTGTATGCTTATGGTTTATAGCTGTGTTTTTATTAGTTTCTTGTTGTTGTCCTAACAAATTACCACAAACAGGGTTGCAGCAACAGAAATGTATTCTCTCACAGTTCTGGAGTCTAGAAGTCTGAAATCCAGCAGCGCTGTGCTCCCTCCAGGGCCTCTAGTGAAGAATCCATCCTTTACCTCGTCCAGCTTTCGGTGGCTGCTAGCATTGCTTAACTTATAGCTGCATCACTCTGGTCTCTTCCTCCATAGTCATACTGTCATCTCTTCTGTCTGTAATCTCCCTCTGCTTCATCCTTATAAGGACATTTGTCATTGGATTTAGGGTCCACTCAGATAACCTTGGATGATCACATCTCAAGATCCTTAATTTAATTACACCAGCAAATACCCTTTTTCCAAATAAGGTAACATTCACAAATTCCCAGGATTGGGATGTGTATATATCTTATCCTTTTAGGAGTCACCATTCAACCCACTATAATGACATACTTCAATAAAAAGACTTGAAAACTAATAACCAAGAAGAGAGATTTAGTCTTTCTAAATTTGATATTAAGGAATCACTGTCAGAGTCATCCCTAATTTCAAATGCATGAGACTCCCTTGACTTCTTCCTTTCTACCTTACCACATAGGTGAGTTTTGTCATTTCTACTTTCAAAATTTAAATCAAATCTTTCTATTTCTTTCCATCCTACACTCTTAATGCCTTAATCTCATCTATCATATTCTACAACGGTCTCCTTTCTGATCTTCCTGGCTTCTAATCTTGCCTCACTTCATTTCATTCTCTACAGAGAAGCCAGAGTAACTAAAAGCAAAAGAAAACAAAAACTTCACAAATCTAATCATTGCCCCTTCTTTGCTATGTCTCTGAAATGGTGGTCCATTGCTTCCAGAGTAAAATCCAAAGTCTTTACCAAGGCTTCAAAGCTGGGAGTAATTCAGACCCTGACTCTTTGTCTACACTTCTCTGGGGCCATTCACTTTCTTGACCACAACTGTCCAGCCCCACTGGCCTCCCTTTAGTATCTTAAACATGCCACAGCCAATTACACCAAATGTAGATCCCTAAGAAGGAGAAACTAGGCAGTCTTTACCACTAGAATTCTATGGAAAATTGAATACATTGTTATTTTAAAAACAGATTCAGTTATTTACTTTGAATACAGATACATTGGAAAACATGGAAACAAAATGTAAATACTCTCTCCCTACCTTCCCAGGTATCCTATCCTACAGGATAATGACATGTTGGTTTGCGTCCTTTTAGAATGCGTGTTTAAATACCATAAATACGTGCTTATATACCTTGGTAACCCACTTTTCCTAATTAACAATGAATTGAGAATCTGTTTTCATGTTATTAACTATATAGCTTCATCATTATTTTTTAGGCTTTTCATCCGTATTTTCAAATCACCCTCCCAAAGACTTGTACCAATTTGCATTCCCACCAGCAGTGCATGAATGTGCTCATTTTCCCCACATCCCTGGAAATCTTTTTAATCTCTGCCAACCTGAGGGATGAAAAACAGCATCCCATTGTTGTTTCAATTTGCATTTCTTGGATGGTAGTGAAGTTGAACGTTTTTGCTTCTGATACTGCTTACCTGTAGTTCTTCATAATTGTGTAATTGAAAGTGTTTGCTTACATTTTTAAAAAGAAATGGCAAATTATCTAAGGAGGAGTTGTGTAAGCCACTCAGCACTGCATTGCAGTGACTCTACCACCATGCCCTGGTGTACAGTTCTATCAGTGCCTTGAAGCTGTTCACTCACATGTACCTGAGGGTAGAGCCTGGGCTTTATAGCTTTCATCAGGGAAATCTTTGTTTTCTTCTTGTAAGACGTGAGACATAGAAAATCACCCATGCTCAGTTTTAAAAGCCTGTTCCTTGTATTTTCTCAAAATACATATGGGGAAATAAAGAGGAAATTATAGATTTAGTATCTAAGTTTCAGAATGTGGCCCAACAATTTGGACTTGTCACTGTCTAGGTTTTGATCATCTTTAGGTTTCAGCTTGGAGTTCAAATAACTTTATGCATCAGAATATTCAGTAATCATTTTTCCTGTTATATTAATTTAATTTAAATATTTATTTATTTGGTTGTGCCAGGTCTTAGTTGTGGCAGGTGGGCTCCTTAGTTGTGGCATGCATGTGGGATCTAGTTCCCCGACCAGGGACTGAACCCAGGCTCCCTGCACTGGGAGCTCGGAGTCTTATCCACTGTGCCACCAGGGAAGTCCCCCTGTTATATTAACTTTAAAGAGAAGGTCAGAGGAAAGCATAGGGAAACAGTACCTGACATTGGCACCCATTCTCTACATTTCTTTTGGACAGGCTCCTTTATGTTGCATCTGAAAAAAATACGAGCAAAAATTTCATGGTACCATGTCTGATATGACCTTGTAAATTTTCAAATGTACCACAAGCTTGCTCATGTGGTGATATCAAGCATTACAGCAAGAGTACTTTTAACTGTCCAAGGTCCTGAAATCTCACATGTTTTTATCCTACAATCCTGTGTATTATTTTGAACTCCAAGTGACTGTCCATCATTCCATACTTATGTCCTCTTTCATGTATGTTTAAAGTTACTACTTTTGAATGTGGATCAATAGACTGAATAGAGCAATTTTGTATGTGATAGAGTGCCATATGTTTTAAGAGCTACTCTTCTAAAAATAAATAAATAAATCATCAAATCAAACAAATGTGCTTATGGCTGTGATTGTGAGACCAAGTAACTTCTAAACAAAGCCAAAAACATAAACCGATATGACCCAAACCACAGGTAGAGTTGAGACTTAACTGCAAATGGAAATTCTAAAGAAAGAGGTGATCAGATCAGACCACCAGGAATATGAATAAATAGTATGGAAAAATATATTAAAAAAAAATCAGAAGTGCTAAACATAACATCTAATAAATCTGTAAGATACAAGGGACATGTGGAAATAATGTTTTGTTTTAATGGCAAACATGGAGGGCCAAGGAACAGGACGTGCCATTTCACGGGAAGGAAGGGTGACAATGGAAAGACACACGGTTTGTACTATTTACAAAAAAAATCTAGTCTTTGACAAAAACAAAGGTCAGCTGTGGTCATATATGTGGCTCATGCACCACTCTGTGACACGAGAAGAAAAGTCAAACTGGACCAAGGGAGGAAGTGTAAGTATTTATTGAGTGACTGCGCACTTTAGGTAGTCTTATGAAACAGGCTCAGTGTGGAGAGAAAAATAAATTGAGAAAAGATGGTTCCTTCCTTTCTTAAAGAGATGGAGCAGACATGTAGAAAGAAAGGACTCAGAAGCTCAGAGTTTAACCCTTTCATTGAACAACAGAGGCTCAGAAAGGCTAAGTGAATTGCTCAAGGTCATACAGCTTACTAGTGACAGAGGGGACTAGAAATGAGTGGCTCTGCTCTCCATCACGGTGGACTTTCCACTCCATGACAGTTGTCTCATATATGAAACTTAGTACTTATATAAACAAGCATGCACTAGAGTTAGACACAGAAAACTAGAGAAATTGGGCAGTAAAAATGAAAGGATGATAAAGTGAATGGTATGGGGAGGAATTGTGAGTCAAGGGACACATGCCTGGTTTGATAAAAGTTTTAAGGAGAAGACTACTGACCAAGAGGCAAGAAGAAGACAGAGGTGTTGATAGGTCCAAGGTTACCTATATGAAGGGAGGCCCGTAAACCATATGAAGCATATGGGACCAGTCAAAGAAAAGGTTGGAGAAATGTGTTCACCAAGTAAAGGACAAAGGTGTCATACGTGCTTGATTAACCAGAATGCTTCTGAAATGAGGAGTTCTGGATAACTGAAATTTCAGATATGAAACTTTTCTTTTCACAATCCCCAACCCCCTCCTTGGTTGAAGTGTTCAGTCAAATACATTAGGCCATTTTATGAGGCCCCTTGAGGCCACTCAGGAGATTTCTGTTCCTGTCCTGACTCTATCATGGACTAGCTGTTTGGCCTCGGAAAGTCACCTTACCTCTCAGGACCTCCTCACCATATCTGTAAAACAAAGCGTTCCAGGATGTCAAAGATTCCCAGATTTTGCATGAAAGAGTCACCAGGGGCTCTTAGTAAAGAAATAAACCCCCAGTCCTTAGACCCACTGAAACAGGATCTCAAGAAGCAGCCGTTGGACCATGGAATCTGCTTCATGTCACCTGGTGAGTTGGAAAGCTCTCACCACATGATCTCTAAACTCCCTTCTATTATTATTATTTTTTAACACCTTATTGGAGTATAATTGCTTTACAACGGTGTGTTAGTTTCTGTTTTATAATGAAGTGAATCAGCTATACATATACATATATCCCCATATCTCCTCCCTCTTGCATCTCCCTCCCACCCTCCCTATCCCACACCTCTAGGTGGTCACAAAGCACTGACTGATCTCCCTGTGCCATGCGGCTGCTTCCCACTAGCTAGCTATTTTACATTTGGTAGTGTATATATGTCCATGCCACTTTCTCACTTCGTCCCAGCTTACCCTTCCCCCTCTCCGTGTCCTCAAGTCCATTCTCTACGTCTGTGTCTTTATTCCTGTCCTGCCCCTAGGTTCTTCAGAACCTTTTTTTTTTTTTTTTTGTAGATCCTATATATATGTGTTAGCATACAGTATTTGTTTTTCTCTTTCTGACTTACTTCACTCTGTATGACAGTCTCTAGGTCCATCCACCTCACTACAAATAACTCAATTTCATTTCTTTTTATGGCTGAGTAATATTCCATTGTATATCTGTGCCACATCTTCTTTATCCATTCATCTGTCGATGGACACTTTGGTCACTTCCATGTCCTGGCTATTGTAAATAGAGCCGCAATGAACATTGTGGTACGTGACTCTTTTTGAATTATGGTTTTCTCAGGGTATATGCCCAGTAGTGGGATTGCTGGGTCATACAGTAGTTCTATTTTTAGTTTTTTAGGGAACCTCCATACTGTTCTCCATAGTGGCTGTATCAATTTACATTCCCACCAACAGTGCAAGAGGGTTCCTTTTTCTCCACACCCTCTCCAGCATTTATTGTTTGTAGATTTTTTGATGATGGCCATTCTGATTGGTGTGAGGCGATACCTCATTGCAGTTTTGATTTGCATTTCTCTAATGATTAGCGATGTTGAGCATCCTTTCATGTGTTTGTTGGCAATTTGTATATCTTCTTTGGAGTATTGATTACATTCTATGATTCAGCTTTCTCACTGGAATAAGCTCAAAATTTCTAAAGCAACTGCATCTCTGTTTGATGGACTGGAATCACTGAGAATATCAGATCCATTATAAGGATCTGTAGCTTTCCATGGGGAAGGAGCAGAAGAATGGATAAATGCACTAACTCTGGGTTACCGTCTTTTGAATATAAAATTTAATAGATGAGGGACTTCCCTGGTGGCACAGTGATTAAGAATCTGCCTGCCAATGCAGGGGACATGGGTTCAAGCCCTCGTCCAGGAAGATCCCACATGCCGTGGAGCAACTAAGCCCATGCAACACAAGTACTGAGCCTGTGCTCTAGAGCCCGTGAGCCACAACACTACTGGGCCCGCTTGCCACAACTGCTGAAGCCCGCGCGCCTAGAGTCCGAGCTCCACAACAAGAGAAGCCACCGCAATGAAAAGGAAGAGTAGCCCCCGCTCGCCGCAACTAGAGAAAGTCTGCGCAGCAACAAAGACCGAACAGAGCCAAAAAAAAAAAAAAAAAAATTAATAGATGAGCTCTCTGAAGTCAGCTTCTAAAATTCTATTTGCCAGAAAAAATCTCTATAACTAATGTATCTGTATTACAAATAAAAGTCTTGGCACCAAAGAAGAAAGTAAGAGATGATGCTATCTTCTAGGGAGAGAGTAGAGGAAAGCAAAACATCACTGTAAGTGTAAGAACTTCACATCAACTCAGTAGCTTTCCCAATAAGATAACAAGTTACCCAGCTGGTCAGAGGTAGAGTGTGGATCTTCCTCCCTGATATTTTAGAATTAAATTTATTATTTCCATCATTCATGGCTCAAAAGCAACGGAGGCATCACTCAAATATTAAGTTCAAACTTATTTTTATGTATTTCAAGAAAGAACATGGTTACGATGTTGCAGAGCTATGATATTTTGGTCTTCTACAAACTGAGAAAAATAAGGCAAACAAGAGAAGCTGAAAATGTCTAATGATAAACATAATAATACATTTTCTCCTACCAAACTAATCTAAAGTTAATTTTAATTCATGTGTGACAAAGTACTTAAATTGTTTTTCCCAAAAATTGATCTTGAGTAACTGGAACCCTGCTCACTGTATCCATCTACGTATCTTATATAGAGGGCAAGAGCATACAGTTGTGTGGTTTCTGCACTGCATATGGGCACGAGGCTGATGGGTGAGTGGGGGCTGAAATCCATTCCAAGTTCTGGATACACTACCGGGCTTCCTAGTATCATTATGTCTTCCCCAACCCTCATCCTGTACTCCCAAGGAGTGTCTTCTGGCTTGAACAAAGGTACTGTCTGAAAATCAAGCCAATGCCATGGCGCTTTTTCCACTGGAGGGAGTACCTTTCTCTAGCTGCCATATAAGCTGGTAGGGACCTTGTTTATATAGGCTAATTACCAGGTAGGATAGCGGTGTCCATCTAGACTTGAAGTGACCTTGCTTATTTATATACAAGCAAATGTAATATTTGACTCTTCCAGGATGCTGCTGGGGGCAGATTTAACTTAGTAAGTTCAGACGAGCCAAGATTTTACAATGGTGTGATGGATAGTGGGGTAATAATTGATGGTGGTTTTCTAAAAACGTTCCATTCTTTCTAACTAAACGTTATGGTCACTTACAACTTTTTGGAACCTGATGATACAGCTCTTTGGAACCTCTTCTTGAAAAATAATGCCCCATTTCTGCAAATAAATGAGACAGAATGATCTTCCATAAGAGATACAATAAGACTCCTAGAAATTAGTTGTCAGCTTAACTTTGATTCCTGACGAAAAGAGTGGTGCATATCATTAATTATTTCGCAGGTCCAAGTGGGTCAATATTTCAGTGTGTGTCAGTAACATTAGAGAGCTATTTTAAATGACATATTATCAGAGTCTAAATATAGTAGTACTGCATAAACTGGACAGAGATCCTCTTTTCTATAATCAGCATTATTAATCGACCACTGAAAGAGTAGAGCAGCCCAGCCAACATCGTGTGGTTGTGGAGAACTGGGTAAGACCTAGCAAAGTCCAAGTAATACCAACAAGACTGCTTATCTGACTAAATACTTAAAGGTGGCCATGCATTTGGTGTAACTTCAGGGACATAACAAAGGCTTTCCCACCTCCCTCCCTGCTCACCTCCGCTCCAACACTTCATTTATTTGTTTGATGATGCTAATGATCTAAGATTCATATTCACTACTTTGGCTTAAAGGTTCACCTGCTGTTAAAATGCAAATAGTTCTGGGATGGGAAGAACATTCATTAGCTCTTTCAGAGAGCAAAGAGAGCACACTTTGATAGGGTGAAGAATGTAAGGGACCCAGAAGGTGGGGAGATGCTAAGGAGCGGGGGTGGGGGGGGGGGGGGGGTGGGGGTGGGAAGGTAGAGACAGTTTCAGCTGCAATTTCAAGTGGAACTGACTCTACTCCAGAGATCAAAATAACTTTATGTAACTAGCTCTGCATAAGGAATGGTACTTTGACTTAGAGATGGGTGGGGGCCTGCTTTGATTTCTACTTCCATCTTCAACTAGCCATGTTACTTGGATAAGCCACTAGCCCCTCCAAGTTCCAATTTCCTCCTCAACAAATATTTAAGTACCTAATACATGTCAGGCATTGTTTTAAATGAAATCATGATGATAAGAGTACCCATCTTCTAGGATTGTTATGAGAAATAAATGGGGTGATCTTAAAAAGTGCTTGCTATGGGCCTGGCATAGCGTAAGAAAAACCTTATGGAACCAGTAATCATAACAATGATCCCTTATATCTGTGAATCCCTGCACATTTTACAAAGCACTTTCACATTTATTATCCCCTTAAGTGACCTTGTAGGCGGAACTAGCCAGATACTTAGTGTCCCATTTTATAGATGAAGAAACTGAATGAAACTTGGCACAATTCACTTGCTTAGTTGTACTTCCTACTGAAAAGGATTGGCGTCAGTTGGCCAAATACTTTGTACTCATTACTTATGCCTATTTTATAGCTGGGGAAACTCAGGAAGGCTTAGAGAGATTTTGATTTTCTTTTCTGACACTTGTAGTGAAAAAGATGCTTTTAAGAAAAGTATGAGTTGGCCAAAGGTTTGCATGTCTTGGTAAAGGGGTGAAAAAAATTACTTGACATGAAGAAGAGGCTGTTGCACAATTTAATCTCTAATAGATAAAAGTTATTGCAAGGGTCTTTCTGCTCTTCATCCTCACTTATTGAAAAACTTAAGGAAGGGAGAGATTTCGATTGGAAGTAAGAAAAGATTTGACCTCACCAAAGTTTCTTAAATTGGGGGGAAGCCTATCAATACAGAATTTGGAATCACTTTCACTAGCTGTATGTAGAAATCTTGGATGGTCATATAAATTGGAATCCTATTCAGAGGTGGAAAGGTGAACTAGGAAGTATCTTGAAATGACCTCTTCCAAATCTGATTCTATGATTCAGCAAACATTTAGATGACATAGTGGTAGGAGAGGAAAGTTCTAACATTACATTTGTTCCAATCATTTTCAACCA
>NW_020837965.1:13264956-13355046 GCF_003676395.1 Aethalodelphis obliquidens | reverse complement strand
AAAAAAAAAAAAAAAAAAAAAAAAAAAAAAAAAAAAAAGGCAGCAAAAATGAAATGAATGTATTTCAAACATTCCCACTGGACCCTGAGACTATGTCCCATTCCCTACTGAGCAAAACTTTTTCCATCAGTCAGACTATCCCAGGCCTTTCATTGGCTTCTTGGGAGAAGCGTCTGTCAATATTTGGAGACAGTAGGTCCTTCTAAAGGATTTTCAACGCTTTGCCAAACTTAAAGGTTCTGGGAATAAGACTCGCCCATAAATAAACAGGTTATTTGAAAGCATGCATGCCTTCCACATGCCTTGAATTTTGATTCACATTAAAACCTTCCTAGAATGACATGAAAATTATTCACTATGGTGTGTAACCTTGCTGTGTTCTTGTTTTTGAATTCAGTAAAACACCATATGTGCCTGTCAACTTTGTGTGGATGTGTGAAAACACTCATTCATCCCTGAAACATGGCCTACTGGGGATGAGAAACAAATAGAACTTCTTTGACTAAGGCTAGGGCTGAGTCTAGGGGAGAAACTTGAGTGAGCGGGGATATAGATGCCTTCTATTCCATGGATATTGGCAGAGACACTGAGTTCAACTAGAAGTTGTTGAGTTATTTTAACGACCTGCTGTGGTCAGGAAATTGTTTGCTTTTCCCTTTGACCCAACTTATCTTTAACTACATCATGACATTAAACATTACCAGAAAGCAAATGACTTTAGACTCTTAAAAAAAAAAATCAATGTCATTAAAAAAAAAAAAGATGGACGGACTTTTCTAGAATAAAATGCACTAAGTAGAAATAACATCCAAATGAAATCTTTGATTGGATTCCCACTGGACACCGAGACTATGGTTTTTATCAGACAACTATAACTTTTATGTGCGTTTGAACATTTTCAAAATAAAAATTTGAGGGGAAAACCAAAAAAAAAGTCCAGCTCCATCTCTTTAAAGAAATTACCTGGGATTATGCTTTGGCGTTAATTCAGAGAGAGAGAATCACCTTAAAACTTGTTTTATAATAAGCAGGATTCTAGCTCTGCACATTTTTGGTAAAATGTTTGGCACAATGCCTTATAGGAGCTTAAATAATATATTCTTAAAATTTAAAATAGTCCTGGGTATGTAATATACAGCATTATGACTATAGTTAACAATACTGTATTGTATATTTAAAAGTTGCTAAGAGAGATATCTTAAAAATTCTCATCACAAGAAAAAAATTTTGTAACTATGTGTGGTGGTGGGTGTTAACTAGACTTCTTGTGGTAACCTTTTCACAATACATACCAATCAATATAGAATCATTACGTTGTGCACCTGACTAATATAATGTTATATATCAATTATATCTCAATAAAAAAGATTTCCAAGTAGAGAAACTTACAAGGGAAGCAGAGGTAGTTCCTGGTTATGAAATGTGTTCATCAGCCTGGTGCTTTAATTACAACTTCTCTGGAGTTCGTACTATGCTGTCTTCATTAATCCGCAATCAGAGGTTTGAGTCAAATAAATCAGCAGGATTTACCCATACAGAGTTTATTATTGAGCGATATGATACATGACACCCCATTCCTTGCCATTTAGTTGCTGATGTGTCTCCAGCTTTTCCAAGGCAAAAGCAGAGACTAAGATTAGAGCAACATATACTTAAGGGTGTGTTTTTGCAGATGTTTGTTGGGACGTGAAGACAAATGTAGGAATGATTAAATGCTGAGAACAAAGTGGAAACTTCGCTGAGGAAAGACAACATTTCTGGTAGGAGAAGTTTAACTTTAATGCATAATCCTACCAGTTTTATCACTGAGTGCGTCTACACAGGGTGTGTGTGTGTGTGTGTGTGCGGGAATATTTTCACAAAAATGACCTGGACATTTCTCTGCAGTTCTTTTGAGAAGAGGACTCGCAGGTGTCTTGGGAATGAGAAAGACCATACAAGATTGGGTTTTCTTCCGGACCTCAAGGCGGAATGGTGAAACCAAAGGGAAACAATCCAAGGCAGATTAACGAATTCGAAGTGGATTCTAATCAGATCTGTCCTCCTCCCGCTTCTGTTTGCCAAACCAACACGAAGCAGGATTTCCCAAGCTGCTCCATCGCTCCCTGCGATTCGCTGTCCCGGACTTTCTCCTGCCTCACCCCGATCCTGTGTTCACCTCTCCCCTGGCAGAGCTGTTCTTTGCCAGTCATTCGGAGAGGCTGACTCCCCACGTGCCAGGCAGCATCCGTCCGCCCTCACACCCACCCCGGGCTGCGGCGTGGGGAGGGGGTAAAGGAGCCACCAACTCGCGGGAAACTTTCTCTCGCGGGAAATGACTGGGGGTTTCCGGTTTCCTCAGCCCTTCCACGCCGGGCTCGACGGCACTCAATAAAGTGGTGCCACAACTATTGCAGGTTCTGAGCTGCAGAGACCAGGGCGGCCCGCAGAAACGCATCCCCGGCAAGGAACGCGGCGCCCTTTACCACCGAATGCGCCCATGACGCGGTGGCCGACAGCCCGGGGCCACTGGCGGGGCTCGGCCGGTGCAGGGAGACTTAGCGCCAGGATGCTTTGTTTTCCTGCCGCAGGAGCCCGAGGCGGTCTCTTTCCACCAGACTTAACCCTCCCGCAGCAACAGCCATGAAAGTTGCGGAGGCACAGAAGGAGAGGGAACCGCTCCGCGCGGCATCTGTTTTGGATGTTTTTTCTCTACACAGACCACTTCTTTCCTCCTTCTTGGGGTAAGTGTAATCAAGTCTGTAAGAACCAAGAGGTAGAACTGAAGGCGATGGAAGGGAATTGCGGAGCACAAACGGTTAATGTGCTAAGATGTTTGTCTTGGGAGGGGGCTCCCCTCCTTGTCCCCTCCCTTTCCGAACATCCTCCACCGAGCCACCCTCCCTTTCACCCATCCTCTGGGCCCGAAGTCCATTCCAAATACGCAATTTAGGAGTTGGGCTTGATTTCAGGCACGTTAGGGGAGGGTGTGCTGGGATTAAGTAATTCATTAATTTTGGTAGAGTTTTTTTCCCCCACAAACTCGTTTTTGTCCACATTCTGAGAAGGGAGAAAAAGTGGAGGTGAGGGAAGCCCCAGAGGTTGGGGATGGGAAAGGGGGGAGTGATTTAGCAGAGAGATGATCCTAAGAGCTGATGACTAGTGCAAGTCATCAGGAACTCCAGACCCCTGATTCTGCTCCAAATCACCTGGCCCCCCAATAATCATCCTGCTGATGCATTTCTGGGCAAGGTTCTCCAGGGGCCAAATAACTTCTGACAAAAACCTGCAAACTGTCTTGCACACAAGGGATGCTCAATAAATGTTTCTTGATTGGCTGAATGATGTACCTGAGCTGCATTTCATGCCATGGGAATTTGCCTTGGACAGTGAACTAATTCCCCGATGTAGACCCCAGGGCACTAAGTTAGTCCAATTCATTTTGCAAAGGAGGAGGATCTGAAGTATTAGGAAATATTGTACTCAGATCTTCATTACCCAAAAGTACCCCTGTGACTGCTTCAAGGTCAGATTCATGGGTCCAGGGACCAGATGAGCTCACTTGGGTTTGAATCTCTGTGTTGTGACCCTGGGCGTGTTCCTTTACCTCTCTGAGCCCCGCTCTTCTCATCTGCAAGATGAGGCCAGTTGGAGCTTCCTCTATGTCATATAGGGAAGATGAATGGAGAGAAGTATGAGAAGGTGAAAGGGCAGTTGATAGATGTCAGTCTTGCCTCCGCATCCTCAGAGGATTCAGGAGAGAGGGTACCTTTCTCTGTGGAGACCTCTCTCTGACTCTGATGCAGGTAATAACGTTGCGTTGCAGTGACTGGGCTGGCACCTTTCTGCCTGTGAGCAGTGGAGGAGGAGTGAGGCGCTGAAGGCTTTCGTAGGAGCGTGGAAGCAGCTTCCTTTGGGTTTTGGAGCAGAATTTACATATATACTGGTGTCTCTGGGGGCATGGCTGGAGAAGGGGTCATTCTTTGTTTTCTTTCCAGGTCTCATCCATCCTCTCAGCCTTCTAGTAGAGAGGAGCAAAGTGTGGAAACAGAGTTCCAGAGAAGGTAGCTTTGAAGCACCTAGGAAACCCGCACCTGCCTAAAGGTCCGAGTCAGAATAGTGCCATCAGATTAGTACCAGTTTTGCCTGACGGGATTTGGAGAGAACTCCCCAGCAGCCTGTAGGGTCAGTTACAAAGCACTTACCAACCCTTCTCACAGATGACAGTGGACCTCAGTGGATCTTGCCGTGTAACTCTGAAGCCTGGATGTGACAGTGGGAGATGGATGATGAGAAAGATGCTGCTGACACAGGGCTCCCCCGAAGCCTCAAGGTGCCATAGAGCGGCATGCATTCTGAGAGCAAATGCTCGCGTAGGCAGTTAGGGCCATAGAAGGCAGGCTTGGGAATAGGCTGAACAGTCACTTTCCCTTTCTTAAGTAAAGGCAACGATGATCTAACCCGACCTCATGGCACTAGACAGTAAGCCCTATGGAGGCAAGGTCCATGTCAGTCTGGCTCTTTGCCATATCGCCAGCACCTAGCACAGGGATGGCACATAGAAGGGGTTCAAGATATACGTAAAATGGACAGTGACTGGACAGTAACTTAAACTACTTCCTGTCCAACACTGCTTCATGCAGTTCATGCGTTCATTTAGCAAGCATTTCTTGAGCATCTACTCTGTGCAGGTCTCTGTCGTTAGGTATCCGAAGTAATTTGTAAACATTATTTTTATTGGTACTTCGAGTAGCCCATTCAAGAGCATCTCACCACAACCAGGTTCTTCTGGACACTGAGGTCCCACCGCAAGCCCCTGTGCGGCTTCAGGAGCGGGCAGTGTGAGTGGGGGAAGGGGGAATGCGCCAGGTTTAGCTTCTTTCCGGGAACATGTCTGGGGTTCCTTTGCACCTGCCCCTGCCGGGCCCTCGGGCTCCCGGGGCCGCCAAGTCTTGGCAACTCTGCTGTCCTCAGGGGTGGCGGCGCCTCTCTCCAGCCTCCACCCCGGCCTCCGAGCAGAGGCCCCGGCCGGTCGGCAGGTGGTTGGGGAAGGGACCGGGCTGCGCCTGGGGAGCGAGCTTCCCGGGGCGGGGAGAGCGCGGCCGACGCGGAGCGGTCCCAGAACAAAAGGCTCATGGCTGGCACCGGCCTCCTCGGAGCGCGCTGGGGACGTGGGTTCGGGTGCTGGCGGGAGGACCAGGCGCGGGAGAGGACTGGAGTGAAAACATGAGGTGAGAAAAGCAGGTGGGGGTGCGCCCAGGGTGGAAGCGGTGACAGGAGGTCTCCCTCGAGGCAGAGGTATGCGGAGGGGCCGCTGCGGCCCTTCCTCCGCCTCCTGCAGCGCCTTCCAAGCAGCCAAGCGTGTCTCCGGCTGCAACTCCGCGGAGCGCGCCGCGGCCGCTTCCAAGCCCGCCCGCCCGCCGGCTGTTCTAGCCAGTAAGTAGCGGCGCGCTTGCCGCCGGCTCCCCGCCCCACCGCGGCTTCCGGGCCGCCGCGCCCGCCGCCTCCCGCCACCTCCAGCAGACGCGCCGGCAAGTCCACAGCCGGGCGCTAGTGGCCGAGTGCGCCTCCTTAGCGTGGCCCCTCTACCCGCTCCGCGCCCTCCCGCGTGGCGCGGCTTTTGAGGCTCGCCGCGGGGAGGGTAGTCTTCGCCGCGCGCTCCCCGGGTGCCGCGCCACCCCTACGTCCAATGGCTTTCGCTGGGTGGGGAGTTGGGGGCGTCGCTCGGGGGCGAGGAGCCGCGGCCGGGGAGGGGCTTGTGCGCTCTGCGCGGCCGAGCGAGGCTGACGTGCCCGCCCGAGCGCGCGCCCGGGCGAGTGTGTGAGAGAGAGAGAGTGTGTGTGTGTGTGTGTGTGTGTGTGTGTGTGTGTGTGTGTGTGCGGGAGTGTGTGAGCACACGCCTTCAGGGGCTGGAGTGACACTGCGGTGGGCTTCTCCCTCGCGCCAGCCCTCCGGCTGCTCGGCCCCCAACCTGCCGGCGCCGCATTTGGGAAGCAGCTTGGCTCTTTCATCTTCCCGAGCCTCGCTCTCCATCCACCGCTTGCTGGTCTTACTTTTCCTTTTACCCGAGGGGCTGCTGCCGGCCACCCCTCAACCGGTGCAAACACCCAAGCAGTCTCCAGTTCTCTCCTAAGCCAAATCTTTTCCACTTGTCTTTCTCTGGGGTTCCTCCACGACCCAGTCCAAGGCTCCCCCATCCTTGGAAATTGTTTTGTTGGACTGCTGTACCGAGGCGTATAAAGCTTGAGGACTTTATTATTATTTCGATCCTTTTCATTTCCTCCCCTTCTGGGCAACGGAGCAATGAAATTTCCAATCGAGACTCCAAGAAAACAGGTGAACTGGGATCCTAAAGGTTGGTATTTCTTACTTTTGACCGCCCGGGCCCTGCCTCTGTCTCCGGCGTGTGCGCGCTTCCTTGACTGGAAGCACACTTGCTCCTGGCGGCCTGTGTCCTGAGGCTGGAAAATTCGCCTGGGAACTGCAGCGCGGGTGGGAGGAGGGCGGAGGCAGCGTGGGTGCCAAGCCCAGATAGCGCCTGTCATTATCACATAATCAGTGTCCCTCCTGGATTGTTTTAAAATCTGTTTAAAGATACACCAAGCTGGGTGTTTGACTTGAAATCGCACCAAGTGTCGATATTTCCTTCTGACTTTGTGTGTGTGTATGTCCTTTGTTTCTGGTGATCTTTGTCTCTGGCAGATGGGTGGGGTGCCTCCCCCTGGACCTGGAGCTGCACCGCCTGGCAGGGTGTCCTCAGTGGGAAAGGTTTCCTGGCAGCAAGTGGGGCTTGGAGCCGCAGCAACAGCCCCTGGAGGTGGCCCTTCTCTAGGGCAAGCGGAATAATGAAGCCCACGGGGCCTTCCAAATCTTCGCTCAATCTTATTACCAAACCACGCAGCTAGGTTGGCTCAGATGGGAGTAGAAGGGGGAGGAGGGAGTGGTTTTCAAAAAGGGTGGGGCAGGTAAGGGCTCGGGG
The DNA here is from genome assembly GCF_003676395.1 of Aethalodelphis obliquidens. Lineage (NCBI taxonomy): Eukaryota > Metazoa > Chordata > Mammalia > Artiodactyla > Delphinidae > Aethalodelphis > Aethalodelphis obliquidens. Next base: position 13,348,088 of record NW_020837965.1, on the reverse strand, counting down.
AGGGGAGCACGCCCCGAGTAGTAGTGTCATTTACAAGCTTTTACGAATGTTGCACAGTGGCCCCTGGGCGCAAAAGGGAGTGATTTAGACAGATTTGTGTGTGCCTAGGGTTGTCCAGGGTGTCTGTAATTAGCATATAGATGTTAAGGCTTCTCATGAGTGATCACTATGGGAACAGAACAAGTTGAAACCTCGTGTCCAGTTTTGACAAGAATGCTCTTGCTTTTGTCATGCTTTGACAAGCTCTCTTAGCTCATCTGAAGGCTGAGTTGGGCGAGGCAACGCCTCTGTGTGAATTGGGGTTGAAATTTGTTTATTTGATGTGTATGTATCTGTGTGTGTGTGTGTGTGTGTGTGTGTTCAGTGTTTTTTTTAGGAGTGCATTTCTTCTTTTCCCCAGACTGGAAAAGAGGAAACCCAGTCATTGTTGAATAAATGTCTTAGGAATTGACTGGGTACTGAAGACAGAGTGAAGAGACATTTCCTATTCTAACACCAGTGCTGTTAATACAACCAGGGCTGTTAAGTGCAACCCAGACCTTCTATTTTGTCTCTAGATCTCTGGAAATATGGAAGTGTGCCTGTTTTTTGTCTGTTTGTTTTCTTATTTTGGGGGGGAGGAATCCTTGCAAAACATATTTATTGAGTATCTACTACAAACCAAATGCTGTCCCAGGCACAGGAAATACAGTCAGAATACTACAGACAAAAGCTCTGCCTTCTTGGAGTTTATAGTGAGGGATACAGACCTAAATCAGTCATTGCACAGAAGTGCATAATTACACGTTTATACATGTTCCATGAAGAAGAGCATCAAGGCTTTAAGAAAGTGTCTGATGGAAGAGACTGACAAGAACCACGGGAGGCGGATAGTCAGGGAAGATAGTCAGATATTTGTACTGAGACCTGGAGGATATGTAGGGATTAATTGGCGAATGAAGATGGGAACTTGCAGAAGAAGGAACAGCAAGTGCAAAGGCCCTGAGGCAGAGGGAGCATGTATATTTGAGGACCTGAAAGGAAGCTTCCATGGCTGGAGCTGAGAGCAAGAGAGCATGTGTTTTGAGGTGTGGCTGGTGAATCCATAGGGTCTGATCCCAAAGCCTCGTGTTGTTGCAGGTAGGGGGGGGAATTGTGGATTGGGAGGTTGGAGTGTTTCAAGCTGAGGAGCGACATGATCTCAACTGAGTTTCAAAACAAGTGCCATGTGGCTCTTGTGGATGTGAGGGACCAGATACAATAGTAGTGTGGACCATGGTGGTGGCTGTGGAGATGGAAAAATGGATGGAGTAGGGAGCGAGGGAGGGTACAAAAATCTACAGGCTTTGTGTGAATCAGGTGTGGATGTGGAGTAGTTGGAATGATTGGGAAGGCAGCCAGGGCAGGACTAGTCTTGAGGGAAAACTCAGGAGCTCAGCCCAGGACTTGTTGAGTGGGAGACGTCTCTGAGTCATCCAAGAGATGGGTCAAGTGGGCTGTTGTCTAAAATATCAGATCAGTTATTTTCAAGGAGCTCTGATAGGGAGGGCTGTGGGGCCGATTTTGTGAAGCTTGCCTTGGCTTTTAAAATACATTTCTATATAATCATCATTCTATCTATTTATGTCACAGTGATAAACACAGATGAATCCCACATTTTACAGCCTAAAACAGTGAAGAAGCATGCAAGTAGTGTCTATAGTCACAACCGATGATGCTAAAAATGGAAAGACCCCGATAAAAGTCACAGCATTCAGTGAGCAATCATTGCATGCCAGGTGTTTGATGTACGTAATTTCATACAGTTATTGTCACAGTACTTATCTGATGGCACAGTGTTATTGTCCCCGTTTGACCCTTGATTGCCATCAGGACACCACTGAGCTGCCTTTTAGTAGTGTGCTCTGTCTGACTTAGGCACAATTGTTCCTGGAGGTGTGGGTGACAGTAGTCTTTCCTAGCCAGGGGGTGGAGGCAGGAAGAGAGTGGGGAGTGAGGGTACCATATCTCACACCAGCATAGAACTAGGTGCACATATATTAATGAATTAATTAAATTATTTATTAACTTATGTATTATTAATTATTCTTTAACCAGAAGATTAATTTAATGTTCTTTACTTAATCATAGACAGAAGAGATGATCCTAATTTTAGAGGTGAGGGAATCGAGGAACAGAGAGGTTGAGTAACTTATCCGAGGCCACACAGCTAGTGGGTGGTGGGGTCAGACTAAAATATGGGCCCTTAAACACTCTTCCCGTCTGTTCCTTATGTTATTGCACCTCTGGCTCCTGCCTGGTGAGGTTCCCAGAGCTCAGGGACTGGAGAAGCTTCTTTCAAGGAGGAAGAGCATAAGAGAGAGTAGGAGGAGGAGGTGGGGGAAGAGGAAGAGAAGGGTGAGGCAGTAAATCAGTCTTTCTCACTCATTCCTTTCTCCATTAACCTGTCTAACCAAATATTATCTCTGCATCTACCTCTGGGGGGCGGGTAGTCACTGGCTACTGGACAGACATTGGGTCTGTTCTTTGGAAGTTTGGGTTTACATAGACCAAATGTGTTTAGCAAGGGAAAGATGAAGGAGACCCTAGCATTATAATAGAAAAGAAGAGGGACAGTTCCTTAGAATTCTGGAATGAACAGACAGACTTGCACCTTCAGGTGGCTGTGCTCACCGATTTTGGAAGGAAGTTGTAATTATGATGTTTTGCTTATAGCCCTATTACCTGACAATTTAATAGCACAAAATGAAGGTGGTTTGAGAACAGAGTGGTTTTGATTGCACTTGGGTGAATTAAGCAAAGCACTGTTAAGAGGTTTAGGTGCAAAAATAAGACCTAAGTGTAAAATGATTATTCTCTGGTGAGCTATGGCCTTCCTCCATATTTGTAAAGCTAAGCCTTTAACACACAGTGACTGTTTGTGGAGGACCTACACAAAAGTAGGTTGGCACTAAGTATTGGCTTTCATAGCAGGATTTATATGCGTTTTAAATCACTGGGATCACTTGTTGATGATCTTCTGCTGAAAACTGGGATTGGCTATCTGCTTTGATGTATGTTAAAAGCTTTTAAAAACCAGTAAGATCAGCAAACAATATCCCTACAGCTTGAGGCAAGCAGATCATTATAGTGTAAAAAACTCAATTTTGGGGCAAAAGAATTAGTTTCTAAAACAAGCTGTAGCAATAATTAGCTGTGTGACTTTGGGCTGCTCACTTAGCCTCTCTGGGCTTAACCTTCCTCCCATGTGCAAGGAGGCCATTGACATGGCCTCTTTGATCCTATCTCTTCAACATCCCCCTTGAGCTGACCTCTGGACCATTTGGCTTCCTTTTGTTCCTCAAATAGATCAGACGTGTTCCTGTCTCAGGGCCTTTGCACTTGCACTTTCCATTGCTTATAAATGTATGTTAGCGTGGCTGGCTCTTTTCCATCCTTTAAATCTCAGTTCAAATATCACCTTGTTAGCAAGGGCTTCCCTGTCCCATCTGAAGGCCTCGCCTCTCGTTCCCCAGCCCTATCGCTTTCTCTTACGTATCCTGTTCAGTTGTCTTCCTGGTACTTGTCATGATCTGAAACCATCTTACTTGCTCATGTGTCACCTTTGGTGCCAGCCTCACTTGCTAGCGCATGAGTCCAACAAGCAAGAATGTTCCCTGTCCTGTTCACTGTCTTAATCCCAGGCCCTGGCAAGTGCCTGGCACGTAGTGGATGCTCAATAACCTTTTGCTGAATGTATGTAGGATGGATCAGAGAGGATCTCTAAGGCTTCGAGCATGATGGAAATTCCAGCACTCTTTTAAGCTACAAATGGCAAAGGACAAATAAGAATAGGATAATATATCCCTAATTAACGGGGTGTTGGACAGGACACTGATATTCCCACTTCCTTGCAAGCTCCCAGCTCTCCAGAGCCTCCAGCAGACTGTTTTCCTTCTGTTTGCCTTCTCACCAGGAATGGAGGTGAGGTGGGGGCAGGTGGGTGGGCAGATGTAGCCTGACAAAGATACGGTTGGTGTCCAGTTCATAATTTGGTGCATGTTGGTCACTGGTGTGCAGCTCATTTTAGGTAGTTAAATCCACTTAAGAAAGAAGCAAAGCCTTAGAGCTGGAGCTGGATTTTTTTTTTAAAGCTGCATTTTTAGTGCATAGTTGAGTGCAAAGTTCCAGAGAGGCCTATATCTTATGTGTGTATCACCTTTCAGTTTATAGAACGCTTTTTACAAATTATATCATTTGTTCTTTATTTTTTTTTGCGGTACGCGGACCTCTCACTGTTGTGGCCTCTCCCGTTGCGGAGCACAGGCTCCAGACGCGCAGGCTCAGCGGCCATGGCTCACGGGCCCAGCCGCTCCGTGGCATGCGGGATCCTCCCGGACGGGGGCACAAACCCGTGTCCCCTGCATCGGCAGGCGGACTCTCAACCACTGCGCCACCAGGGAAGCCCTCATTTGTTCTTTAAATAACCCTATTTTTGTCAGTATTGAGCTCTTAGATTTACTGATGGGAATAGAACAAGTAAATGATTTATATGAGGGCCCAAGGCTGCCAACAGGCAGTGCTGGGGCCAACCCAGGCCTTCTGATGCTTACGTCCAGGAAATTTTCCTCAAGCTTTCTTCCCTCCCAGGATTTTTGTCCATTCCACACTCTCCCATTCTTTCCTATCCAAAAATGTATTTCAGAGATTTCTCTGAGAGATTTAGAGGAAGAAGGCTTTCGGTTGATCAGTGAGCCCTTAGCTGATGTGGTTTTCTTCAGGCTGTACTTTCACTGGCCGGCGCTTTATCCCATGAGTTCATTGAAGACCCTTGGATCCCGCTTCTGCTCTCTTGGTTAAAAAGAGATTTTGCTCTCTTGTGTATATGACGCATGCTCAACCTGTAAGCTCAGTTGAGTGCTATCTTTATTAATGTGTTTCCAAACACACATTTGTATAGCTTAGATTTTCTGGAAAGAAAATAATCTTTTGATTTAATATCCAACTTTCAGGAGATCAGCTTTCCAAATGGGATTAATAATGTGCCAAAATCACCACAATTATCCTAGAAAGTAAAGAGGAAAGATGTTCCAAAGACCGTCTGGGCCAAGATTTGGCTCCGGTTCTTTTTCAGTGTCCAAGGGAGTTTCATCACCCTTTTGCCAATCCCAGCGATCACTGGGTGGAATTGAAACTGGGTAGGTCGACTTTACTATTCCACTCCGTTTCTGAAACATCTGTACTTTGGCTCTCCGTGAGTCTGCCCAGGCTGTCATAACAAAATATCACAGACAGAGTGGCTGAAACAACGGAAATTTATTTTCGCACAGTTTTGAAGACTAGAAGTCCAAGACCATGGTATTAGCAAGGTTGGTGTCTGGTGAGAGCTCTCTTCTTGGGTTGCAAATGGCCATCTTCTTGCCTCACATGATGGAGAGAGTGTACTCTGATGTTTCTTCCTCTTCTTAAAGGGCACCAGCCCTACTGAATGGGAACCCTACCATTATGACCTCATTTAATGTTAATTACCTCCTAAAGGCCCTATCCCTACTTCACTTATGTTTGGGATTTAGGTTTCAACATATGAATTTTTGGGGGTGGGTATGTGGGACACAATTCAGTCCATAGCAGGCTCTATATGAGCATCATCTTAAATCAGAGGCATTAAAAAAACACAAGCCAGGGCTTCCCTGGTGGCGCAGTGGTTGGGAGTCCGCCTGCCGATGCAGGGGACGCGGGTTCGTGCCCCGGTCCAGGAAGATCCCACATGCGGCAGAGCGGCTGGGCCCGTGAGCCATGGTCGCTGAGCCTGCGCGTCCGGAGCCTGTGCTCCGCAACGGGAGAGGCCACAACAGTGAGAGAGGCCCACGTACTGCAAAGAAAAACAAACAAACAAAAAACCAAGAACACAATCCACATCTTGCCCCAAATTGGGACATTTCACCACAACTGAAATACGGTGTTTAATGTAGGCACAGTGCTAGGGGCCCACTGTTGGTAAGAAAAAGTAAAATGTACCTTTTTTGAGGAAGTGGATTCATTTTACTTTTAGCCCGTGGGGGATTAGAGAGTTTAGTGAAGAAATAGAAGGAAGCCATTTTACTGAAAGCCAATTAGGAAGTTTCGGTTTGGACAGCTCCCTTGGCTGAAGCAGCAGAGTGAATAAAAGTGACCATCTTTTGCTGTACTCAGGTTCTGTTATGAAGGGCACTTACTGGACGAGCCAGCAAGGGTTAGAGGTGGTTAGGGGCTCAGCTCTGCATGACTTGGTTATGTAATCTACCTCAACGTGGCCCCAGCACCATGTTGGTTACACCCACCTGGCAGGTTTCTCACAGGAGTCAAAGGGCTTTTGACCACTTGTGGGCTCTGGTGTTAGTGGTCCTCTCAGCAGAGACTTTACTGTATCAGGGCTCATTAATTACTGTTATCCCGGGTAATGAGAGAAAATGGAGAAACAAAAACCTCACATTGACTTCCTAGAACATTGATTTGTGGTTTGCAGACACAGTGTGAGATTTTTTTTTCTCCCTTGTAAGTGTCTGGGACTGAGTACTATGAATTGAAAATGAAAGCTGACATTCTTATCTTCCTTGTAGGGTTGGACTGGGGGTTGAGGGCCAGAACCATTGGCATGGGAGGGGGTGGTCACAGGGGAGCTGTGTTCTCTTTTTCCTCTATTCCCAGAGCCAGGGAGGCAGATAGGGGTGGGCAGAACAGGTTGTGTGGAGGGTTAGGTAGCAGGATTTCAGGGGATTCCAGTTTCTGTACTACCAATTACTTCACTTTCTTTTTCCCTAGAGGGAACTTTGAAACAAAGCGGAACGGTGGCAAAGTATAGGATTTGTAGAGTCAACCACTGCCGTACATAAATCATGTGATCACAGGGAACTCCCTTATTCCTCCCTCCCTTCTGTTTTTCCTTCCTTCCTTTATTCTCCCCCTTCCACCCTCCCTCCGCCCCCAATGATTTCTACAGAGTTCTGATTTCAAATGCTATCTCTTATGCAAAGGATTCTGATTTTTTTAATTCAACTACCCAATGTAGGGGCAAAGGTAGTGTTTACAGTTTAAAAAGAGATGCTTGAAGAGTCACTGCAGGTTTGCTCAAGAGATAGAGAGCCTGAAAGTCATGGTGACCTTTGCAGAATGGGCTAAAATGCTGATATTTGTAATTCTGACATACAAACTAGCAACAGTTTTACTACCAAGAAATGAGTTTCTAATGTGTGAACAGCCCTGTGGGTCCCCCAAATAACACATTAAATATTTTAGGATAAAGATAAGTAGTGTAACTTACCAAATTTAATGTGATATGAGCCTGATAGGTTAAATAGAGATGCTCAGTATCATGTGATACTGGGCAATTGAACATTCAGTCCACCAGTTGAGAATATTGCTTTAGGCCAAAGGCATTCATTTCTCATGGTGGAATTTGAGGCTATATGGGAAGCAGTTTAGTAGAGTGGGTTCAGCATATACCTCCTTAAAAGAACTTGACAGGCATAAATGCATGTTATATTCATTGAACCTAGCCTCTGGGCTAGATGCCAACCTCTACATTACATTACAGGAGCTTAGGGTGGGAGGATCTAGGTGCTAGTTCCAGCTCTTCCATTCTTATGGAAAAGGAGAGAGTTGGGACATTGCTTGATAAGGCCCCTTCACGCCCTGATAGTCTTAGATCGCCTGGGTCCCAATTTGAGCTCCATCACTGATTAGTGGCTGATTTGGGCAAGTTGCTTCATTTCTCTGTGACCTGGTCTCCTCCTCTGTAAGGTGGAGATGATGACAGCCTGTACTTCCTTGATTTGTTATGTAGATCAAATGAAGTGATATATATTATACAAAGCTCTCAGAAGAGTGCTAGATTGTCATAAGAGCCCCCTGAGTGGTACCTGCAGTATGTTATCATCACGGTTGAAGGGGCCCCTGTTCTGTAGAAGTCAGGGAAGGCTCTGGCTCCCAAATGCTTCAGAAGCATCTGGTTCACTCTCCAGATCATTTGGGAGGGTGGCCTATTCCACAGAGCACCCCCCTTCCTGGCACTCTTTTAGACTCCCCATATTCTTATTCCAGGTTTAAAAAACCTAGACTGTTTTAATCAAACCAGAGGAAAAAAAACAGAGAAAAAAACATGGTTTAGAATCATAATACTTAACCTGAGTTACTGTTCTACCGATTCTATTAGCTGTGTGAACCCGGGCAAGTCACTTAAGCTTTTGGAGCCTTAGTTTTCTCTTGGGTAAAATAAAGAGCACAGTAACACCTGCTTCACATTTGCTAAGATGATCAAATGAGAATAAATGTGAACAAGCTTTATAAACTGTTAAGTTATCGACCAGCATTTCCCAAGGTGTGTTCCATGAGATACAAACTAGTCTTACCAGATGCTGTGTGAAAGAAAATGTTTTCATGGCCATGTCAGATGGCAGAATGATGCATGCTCATTCCCTCCTGGAGGGTTGATATTGCTGTGTAACAAGTGACCCCAACATTTAGTGGCTTAAACCAATGATCAGTGTTGATTATCTCACAGTTTCTGTGGATCAGGAAATCAGGAATGGCTTAGGTGTGTCATCTGTCTGGGAGTCATCCAGTGGTTATGGTCAGATGTTGGCTGGGGCTGCTGTCATCTGAGAGCTTAACTGGGGCTGCGGGATCTGCTCCTGAGATGGCTTCCTCACGTGACTTGCAAATTGCAGCTGGTTGTTGGGGAGAGACCTCATTTCCTGCCAATGTGAATCTCTCCACGGGCTGCTTGAGTGTCCTCACAACATGGCTGGCTTCCTCCAGAGTAAGCGCTTCAAGAGAGAACGAGGTGGAATTGAATGCCTTTTATAACGTAACCTCAGGAATCATACATTGTTAGTACCACCACATGCTTTGTATTTTCATCCAGGTTTACTGAGGTATAATTGACATAAAACATGGTATTAGTTTTCAGTGTACAACATAATGATTTTATATCTTTATCCATGATGAAATGATTACCACAGTAAGTTTAGTCAACATCCATCACTTCACAGAGTTACAATTCTTTTATGATGAGAACCTTTAAGATCTACTCTTTTAGCAACTTTCAAATATATAATAGACGATTGTTAACTATAGTCACCATGCTGTACATGACATCCCTGGGACTTATTTATCTTATAGCTGGAAGTTTGTACCTTTTGATCCCCTTCACTCATTTTGCCCACTCCCCACGCTTTGCCTTTGGTAATCACCAGTCTCTTCTCTTTTTTTATGAGTTGGGTTTTTTTAGTTTCCATATATAAGTGAAATCACCCTGTATTTGTCTTTCTCTGTTTGACTTATTTCTCTTAGCATAATGTCCTCAAGGTCCATCTGTGTTGTCACAAATGGATTTGCTATCTCATTCTTTTCATTAGATGCGAGTCACTAAATTTAGTCCGCATTTGGGGAGGAGGGGTGATTAAGCTCACTTTGGAAGGAGGGAGTGTCAAAGAATTTGAGGAAATATTTAAAAATCACCATAAGCATTTCCCCTTATTTCTTATTGAATACATACTAAGCGCCAGGCACTGTGCAAAGTACTTTAGAGTCATAATCTCATGTAGTCCTCTTTATAGTCCAAAGAAACAGGTGAAATGATTATCCCTGCTTTCTGAATGATGAGGCTGAGGCCTGCAGAGCTTAAGCAACTTGCCCAAAGTTACCTTGTAGCTCTATGACTTGATGCCGGAGGTGTGTTAACGCTGGAGCTCTCACCTGTACCTTCTACACCTCCCCTGAGAATCCTGCAGTGCAGAAACCAGGCTGATTTTGTTTAACCCTGCATTTCCCACTTACCCACAGAACCATAATTTACTGAATTCCATTTACTGCTCTTATCACGCATTGCTCTGAACGGTATTTAGAAAGACAGCGAGTATGATGATGATTTATATAAAATATGAATATATGGTCTTATAGTAGATCACAATATACCAACCAGTCCAAGCAGATTTTTCAAATACAAAAAGCATCTATTCAGCCTCTTTTCGGTGGGCACCATTCTACATGTGGATCTGCAAAATATTCACCAAAAAATGACTGCATGATATACCCAATTTCTTTTCACTGTGATACCAGAGGTTGAGTGAGACAACTCAGGGACCCACCTCGTTTGCAGATTGCCCTTCTTTGACAGCCCTCTTCCTTTACACGCTCAGGGACTGAAAACCCAACCTCCTTGGATAAAGCCAGAAGAACAGGACATCCCTCAGGCTGGGCAGTAGAAATGTCAGGGGATGGGCGTCTGGTGTGTTTCTGCAGCAGACCTTATGTCTGTATGTGTGAGGGAGCACAATAAAATATTCACCAAAAAATGGCCACATGATATACCCAGTTTCTTTTCACTGTGAAACCAGAACGTAGCCAAGACGGCAGGGATGGTGTGCCTGGGGTGATGGGCCCAGCACATGGGGAGAAGCCACTCTCTGTTATATTTGGAGTAAACATACTTTTTTTTTTTAACCACCTTGTTGCTTTTTCTGCACATTCTTGAAGAGAAAATGATTTCCAGGAAGCCGAATGCATTTGATGTCTTTGAGGTTCCCACGTTTCCAAACATTGCACACCTGGATTATTCCGGAGGCAACTTTATAGTCTAAGGAAAGTTCTGAAGCTTCTGTGTCCTGGGTGGAGGAGAGTGAACACAGTGTCTTTTGAGTGCCACCATGGGCTTTGTTGAATATGTTACTTCTCCCACAAAATGACAAAGAGAGGCCCTAGGACAGGGTGAGGGTGGGTTGAATGAGGCTGCCTGAGAGCCCTGTCACATTCCGGAGCCAACTCTCATGGCGTCTGTAACCATAGCAACCACGGGCTGAAAAAATTCTCAGGTTGCAGATATGCCATTGTATCCACCTTCTGGTTCCCTTGCTTTCCCCCCTATTCCTTCATCCAGGAACTACCCTCACCCTCACCCCTGAACAGTGACTGATGTTCAGGGTGATTCTACACTGGTGATTTTAACTTCTGACTGATTCTTCATTTCCTGAGCCCCCATTTGCAATTCCTGGACCTACAGCTGATTCATTGTGACCCAGACTAAGCCACATGCACATCATTTCCTCAGCGTTTCCATTTTTACTATGAAAAATTAGGCATAGTTATGTAGCGAACGTACTCTAGATTTAATTGCAGTCATGCATAATGTTGGTGGCTCATGACACATTGTTTTGAATAACACTCCTGCACTTACTGCATGGTTTAGATCTTAGATTTGGGGGGATATGTTATAAAAGAACAGAGAAAGCCAGTGAGGCACAGTAAATAGACCACTGGTCTCGGGCCAGAAAATCTGGATTGTGGTCCTGGTTAGAGTGTGAGGTGTGTCCTGGTGGCTTGAGGATGGGGAGGTGGGTGGCTGCCAGATTATGCAGGGGATAGTAGGTCATATGAAGGAGGTTTTTTATTTTTTTTTTCTGAGAATAATGGGAAGGTACTGAATAGTTTAAAGTAGTAGGGATGACACAATCAGATTTGTTTTTTTTTTTTTTTTTTTTTCGGTATGTGGGCCTCTCACTGTTGTGGCCTCTCCGGTTGCGGAGCACAGGCTCCGGACGTGCAGGCTCAGTGGCCATGGCTCACGGGCCCAGCCGCTCCGTGGCATGTGGGATCTTCCCGGACCGGGGCACGAACCCGTGTCCCCTTTATCGGCAGGCGGACTCTCAACCACTGCGCCACCAGGGTAGCCCCAGATTTGTCTTTTTAAAGATTATTTAAACCACTTATAAATGATTATCAATTGTAATCGAATGATTGATTCAGCAAATGTTTATGGAGCATACTTACTATGTGCCAGGCATGGTGCTGGATGTAGGACTTACCTGGGGGATTCCTTGTCTTGTAGGAATCGTAGGAATTTTTTAGAAACATTTGGGGAGGAAAAGAAGCTTTCCTTGGCCTCTTTGGTTTATGACAACCAATTCTAAACTTCTGGTTGCAAATGGGAAGTGTATCTTCTTCTTTTATTTTTGCAGGGGGAGGTGTATCTTAAAGCAATGGCTGCCACATTTTCAATCTCTGTTAATTAATATAATCTTTTCCTTGGCTTTGTTACATGGCTTTTGATTCTGTGATAATTTCTATATTTGGAGTCAGTGAATCAGTAAACCAAAAACTATGGCGCATTCAATATTTTGTACTTCAAACACCTTTCGGAAGCATTCAGCTATCAGTTTAGCATAATGGACCTAATTAAAATTGCCAGCATCTCCTCCATACCCACTGTCACTTTGTTCCTGGAGTGTCGGGAGGCATTGTGGCATTGGGCTATTTCTCCTTTGACTATAATGGGACCTCCTGCCTGTCAAGTCCTTGTGGCCTCAGCTCTGAAGGCTTCCCCGAAGCCTGAATTAATGAGAAGCTATGAAGTGCTGGTCCCTTTCTCTGGCAGGGTGAGAACACAGCTTCTATAGGAGCATGAATGCCTGCTTATTAGGCAATAATCTTCGTATTCAGACTCAGTTCTAAAGAGAAGTGGAGCCAGCGGCACAGGGGGTGGGATTAGAGGAGCCTTCTAAGCCCCTGTCTACAAGCTGACCCACAGCACTCCTTCCCGTGACCATCGGACTGCCTAAAACCTATCAGTTACTCTGTTCATCGGCAGCCTTTCATTCATCCTTGGGGTTATTCCCTAAACATTTTGTGAGTCAGTGACAGCAGAAATGGGGCTAGACACAGAAAGATGAAAAAGATCTGAGGCTTTATACCCAGGAAAGTTACAGTCTAGCCACTGAGACAGGTGCAAGTCAATATGGATTAAAACATCATCTCCAGAACACATCTTTTTTTTTTTTAACTTTTTATTTTATGTTGGAGTATAATCGATTAACAACATTGTGATATTTTCAGGTGCACAGCAAAGTGACTCAGCCATACCTGTACATGTAACCATTTACCCTCAGACTCCCCAGAACACATCTTTTTAAAATGCAAATATATCTTCTCCAGATAATTTACAGACTCTCAATTACCCACTGGTACAGCCAAGTTAATCAAGTTTCTATGAGAGACGTGAGCTGAGAGGGAATGGAACACAGAACAAAACGTATTGATGGGTTGGCGTAAAGTGGGGAAGGGAAAAGTCAGGAGCGTTGAACACAGACTTTGGGAGGAGTCGTGTAGGGAGCAGACTGGACATGGATAGAGTTGTGTGATGGGGGCAGGTGGGATGGAGGTGCCGCAGGTCCAAGCAGGGGACAGAATGTGCGGTGACGAGAGGGGAAGTCACTGAAGGCCAACCGTGACTGTATAAAAGCCCAGTTCACATTAAACTCACTTCAGAAATCGGGAAGGGCTTTTGAGACATCGAAACTCTCTGCGGCTTCTCAAAGGAAAATGCTGAAGTCTAGAGAAGTCAAGTGACTTGCCTAGACCACGAAGAGGCAACAAAGCACGTGTTTGCATCCTTATCTAACCTCCATGAGCAATACTGCCTCTCACAGTAATGCCAACAGGGGAGGGGCCTTTGTCTCTCTTCCCCTTTGGAAAGAAGAATGGATGAAGATCTATGGCTCTACTGATCCTGGAACATATTGGTTCTGAGATTCCAAACTAAATCTCCCATAAGTCTATAACAAGTATGGACATGGGTGTATATTCAGCCTCTTGGAGAAGATGTTCATTCATTTATTCAGTGAATATTTACCGAGTGCCTTCCTTGTGCCCACCACTATTCCAGGCCTGGAGGTAAGAGATGAACAACACAGAGTCCCTGCCCTCCTGAAACTCACCACCTGGCCAGCGCTCTCAGCCTTTCTTACAGACACTCAGATCGATTTCCTGCGCATTTCAGAAATCTCTCTTAGGCACACATTTGACAAATAAAGGGGCTTAAAAAATTTTATAATAAGGATGAAAACGAGGCCATTCTGATGTTACATTGCTCTTTGAAAAAATGTCTAGTTTGTTAATTTGTAGAGAATGAGTGTTGATCTTGCAGACGGCAGCAACATTCTGCTAGAAAATGCAGTGATTTCAAAGAAGGCCTAGTTTATATTGAAATTTTATTAAGAACCTTTGTTAATTAGGACTCTGTGGCTTGTGTGTCTACCACTGGGACGGGAGGTTGAGTCTCCCTCATGATGATGACATGTAAATTAATCTCAGAGGAATTGCAAGAGGCTGAGATGTTCGGTACTTAAATACTCTCACTCTGTCTGGCAGATGGGAACTTTTTGCTACACGTGATTTCCAAAGTATCTAAATTTACATGTCTTCTGAATAGGGGGAAATTGGGGCTCCAGTTGGTTTGTTATGAGTCTGGAAGTCTCTTTGCTACATCTGGGATGTTGGGGCAGACTGAGGCCAACAGAGTCAAGGATGCGAACCTGGGTCACGAGGCCTTAAGGAGACAGCATCTGGTTGGACCGCCTGGGGTGTCCACTATAAATCCAGCGGGCTGTGGGAGCCTTACGTGGAGTTTCAGGCAGGGTTGGGGTGAAGCGGCACCACCACTGCCAGGATTCTCAGCCGAGTGGCTGGGAGAGACCTGTAGGAACCATCCTGCTGGCAGCTAACAGGGGTTTCTGCTCTACTTTAAACCAATTCTAGTGATCGAGAGAGCCCTGCCTGTGATGCCTGGTGATGGTAGTGATGGCCACGTGCTGCTGGAGGGGAGGGGTGTGTGATGAGAAAGTGTGCAAGAGCTCAGATTTGACCCCCAGCTCCGGCACTCCTGCGCTGCTGGTCTTACCTCTCTCTGCCTGTTTTTCCACCGTAGAACCAGAAGTGATCACAGCACCCATCCCTTCGATGTTGTGAAACTTAAATGAGACAATGGGCACAAAGGACAGAGCATAGTGCCAGGCACAAGGAGGCACCTAATAAATGATGGTGATGATGTGACTGGTAGCGCCCATTTACTGAGGGTCTGCATCAGGCTCAGTGCTCAGGGCGTAACACACGAGACATAACATTCTTCACAGCAACCTGAGTCACTTTGCTTGTTCTTCTAGTCAAAATCCTAATGTTCAGCCACATGACCTAGATGCTCAGGTCTTCCAAAGAACCTGCACAGAGTGAGGGCTCCAGATCTGTTTTTTTTTTAAACAGCTTTATTAAGATATAATTTACATAACTTAAAAATTACCCATCTAAAATGTACAATTCAGTGGTTTTTACTCTATTCATGGAGTTGTGCGACTATTACCACTGTATGATGTTAGAAGATTTTCTAAATCACTCCAAAAAGAAACCTCATCCCCATTAGCTGTCAACCCCTAATTTCCCTCATTCTCTCCCAGTCCCAGGCAACCGCTAATCTCCTTTCTGTCTCCACGTACATGTCTGTCCTGGACATTTCATATGAATGGCATTGTATAACATGTGGCTTTTTGTGACTGCCTTCTTTCACTTAGTGTAATTTTTTCCTTCATGTCGTAGCATCCATATCTATTTTTGAATGAATGTCAGTCATCTGAGACATGTAGTATTAGGTCCATTTTGAAGATGAAGAAACCAAAGTTGCTAATGGCCACCCAAGTTGAAAGTGCTTGAGCTGGGGTTTGCACCCAGGTCTGTGTTGGATCCAAGGCCATTCTCTTGTCGTTCACTTTCTGGCCTCTGACTGGGCCTCTGCATCATGCTGTGCACTATCTCCAGGGGGAAGAGCATGGATGCCCCAGGCCTGGCCCCTCCGCATTGCTGTGGTTGTGGGAGTCCCTCCTCCCAGGACTCTGATATTCTCCATTCACCTGATTGACGGAGGAGGATATGGTTTCGTGGCTGGATACCCACAGGGTGACTTCCAGGACTTGTGTTGGCCAGTCTAGTTCTTTTGTCCATTTTTCAAGGGTAATGATGTGAACTGGAAAAGTTATAGACATGAAAATGAAGGGACAGATATATTTTCTGGATTCAAAGCCCAGCAATCCAGTCACCTGCTGTAATGGAGGAAATGTCATCTTTCTTGCCTTGTCTTTAACAGCAGATTGTAATTAAACACTACGCAGTGTATGATGGCCCTCCTCTCCCGGCCCCAGGACTTTTCCTGAGGCATGTGAGATGGCGTATACGTTTCTCAGCTGCTGTGGCAGCATCGGGGTGGTGGGCATAGGTGTTTGTGGAAAGAAAAGGCCTACTACCAGCTGGCTCTTGGGCAGGGATATGTGTCTTTGTCGTATGTTCCATGGGGACCTACCTAGTCTATGATGACGAGACAGCACATCCTATGAAGTACTAGATTCCCATGTTTTCCCAAAACTGCTTCTGTCTTACTGTTCTCTCATATCCTATTCTAGGGAAAAAGCCTCCATTTGGTCATTAAAAATGCAAGTGAGTTTTCCATCTTGCTTCTACCAAAGAAGAAGGAATGTAACCTTATATATTACCTCTAGGTTCCTTTGGAAACACCATGAAACCTTATGTTGACTTAAAACTAGTGGCACTTGATCTTTGAATTAGCAAGTTGCTGAAAGTACATTAAGACCCCAGAACTTGGTTATGCGCTTGTTTGGTAGATTTCTCGTGGAAGTGGCCCCACTCCTGGTCTCAGTTCACGTGAGACATTGAGCCTTGTGTGATGTGGCAGACGCGCCCGTGCCCATCCTTACCCCTTCAGTGCAAACTGGCTAACTTTGATGGCCAGTTCTTGCGTTTTGGGCCTTTCTCCTTAACTGAGCCTACTTTGCTCCTCCCATGGAAGGCAGAAAGTGCAGGGGAATTAGAACAGCCCAAGAGCAGCCCTCAACCAATGACTGATGGGAGATGGTAGGTAAATACCCCGTTCCCTCAGGCCTGGGTATGATAAATCAGGAATATGTTCTGCAGTGGGAAAAATTCCGTTCTTCCATAGTGACAGCTAGCTTGATGCTGCACTTTTCTTGGTGGCCTTCTGACCCGTGTCTCTCTTTTCCATTTCCCTATTGGTGCTTTCTTCACCTCCCAAACAACTACTGTGTTCCAGTCCTTTATCTTAGGATCAGCTTCTGGGGGAACCCAAATTAAGACATATGGTAATGTTTTACCCTTCCCTTGCTTCTCTACCTCCTTCCCCAGCCAGCTGGCTTTGAGTGAGAGAATAGGGTAAGGGCCCCAAGATGCTTCTCAGGCAGGCTAATGGCTCTCAGGGGATATTATCTATAGCTAATCAGCAGCTTTCTCTTTAACACAAATCCTGGTGCTGGTGAGTAATCCAAAAAGCATGAAAAGAGAGCTAAGGCTTGATGAGTCTCATCCCAGCCTCATCAAACCATTTTGTTTCCATAATTCCCTTTCTCAAGAGATGGCAAAATGAGATACAGTTGATTCTTGTTTGCAGTAGTTACCTTCCATAAAGTCTCCGCGAGTACTGAATTAGTGAACACTGGACCATTGCTTCTAGGGGAAATCTAGAGTTAGGTTCCTGCAAGCCTCTGGTCACCACATTTCCATCAACTGATCTATACATAACCTTGTTCATGTGTGTTTCTGTTTAAAGATATCTTACTTAACATACATCGTTGACTCACTAACATTGAACTCTCGACCAATGGCACTGTTACTCATGCCTGATGGAAGCGTACCTAATACACATATTTTCTCCATAAGGGCAATCCCAGCCTTGCACTTAGGAACACGAGACAGCACTTAGCACTATGCTTGAGTGCAATCTTAAGCAGTGAGATGACCAACAGAAAGCACAAAAATGTGAAAAACGTGGCACTAAATAGACCACAGAAAGGACACTTGCTTACAGTGTGAGAACTAACACAAAGAAGGCAGAGCATTTCCTTGTTTGACCTCAGTTGGGAACGTGTGTGTTGCAAGACTCAATTTTTTTGCTGCTCTGCACCTGTCCACGAATGACTGTGAAAGTACCATGAGTATTGATTTGGGGGTTATAAATAAATTTTAGCAAGTAGGAGAATTTGCATATGTGGAATCTGTCAACTTTCTTTTTCATCCCAGTGTCTTAAGGCTCTACTTCAATTCAGTATATTTATTACACATGTGTGCCAGCCTCCGTGATAGATTCTGAGGTGTTAGGAGATGCTCCCCGCCCTCCGGGAGTCTCCATCCTGCTGGCACAGGGGATTAAAACTACGACACAAGACAGGGCACATACTCCAGAAGAGAGGCAAACAGTGAAGGGGGGCGGGATTTGAGAGTACAAGTCAGGATGGACTTCACAGTAGCGGGAGAGTCTTAGATAGGTCGGAAGAGACATTTCGCATTTTGAGCATTTCCTATGTCACTGAAAAAAAAGGGAGCAACTGGTCAGAAAACATCATTTCCCCCACGCCCCCCAAGTCGGCCAGACTCCCTGCATCTGCACCTGCCATCTTGTCTTTATCCCTCTATGGATGCAGTGTGTCTGCTGTCCAAGGCCAGCCTCTCCACTTGTACCGGGGGCCCCCACCTACGCTCTCTTGCTTCTCCTCTCTGCCCTGAGCCGCCCTCTCTCCCTCTCTACTGAAACATTCCCACTCACGTGTACACGTGCTTCAGTATCTCCCCCCATCCCCTTGACCCCCCCCATCCCCTCCAGCCGCCACCTAATTCCTATACACACTTCACAGCAAAATTGCTGGAAAGAGTTGTCTGGAGTCACGGTCTCCATCCCCTCTTCTTTCTATCCATCACCACTTCACGGGGGCTGCTCTTACCGAGGTCACCAGTGGCTGCTGCATCCTCTTTCTGTTCTTTTATCTGAAGTGTCAGTGAGGATGCTTTCAGCTGAACGTGGCAGAATGTCCCATTTAAAGAGGCTCAAACAATATGGACATTTACTGTTAAGAGAGTTATCATCTCACTGAACAAGGGGGCCCTTAGGCTGGCTCAGCTGCTCTGTAATGGGTTCTTAGTAAAGAACCCAGGCTTGTCCAGCTTCTTGCCCCGCCTTCCTTTATCACTGGGCAAAATTTCCCTAATGGTGGTAAGAGGGCTGCGGATGCTCCAGCAGGCATTATGTTGTCTAAACACAGCATGGGAAGTGGAGTGGTCTTTTTCCTTATATTTCTCTTTTGATCATGGAGGATTTCTCCTCCTAGGAACGCCACAACCTACTTCTTCTTACATCAACCCCTAAACCAATCACTGTCAAAGGGGAATGGTATTATCATTATTGGCTTGGACCAGTTAAGATTTATCCCCTGAGTCTGTGACTGGGGCCCACCTTTTTTGAATGTGTTGCCATTTCAGCCACATTTAAGTAAAATTGGGTCTGTTAGTGAGGAAGGGGGAGGGGCTCATGTGAAAGCACATGTAGCACCTGCCACATCTTCCTTGACACCTCAAGGGCATTTTGACAATCGACCACTCCCTCCTTCTGGAAGCATTTTACTTCCGTCACTTGCTTTGGGACGTTGTCTCCTCTGAGTTTACTTTTACCCTTGTGGCCACTCCTCAGCTTCCTGTTGTCCCCTTCTCCGGTACTCTCCCTCTCAATGACTCAATGCCCAGGCACTTGGACGTGAGGGCCTTCTCGTCTCTGTCTGGTTCTCCCCAGGTGATGTCAGCAGTCCTTAATGCCTCCCAAGTGTGCCTCTCCAGATTTGCACAGCCACCTGCATCCTTGGTGTTTCCACTCACATGTCTTCAAAGACTGAAACAGGACTGTGGGCTTCCTATCCCAAACCTGTGCCTCTGTGATGTGTCCTCATCCCAATAAATGGCAGCACCACCATACAGTTGCTGGAACAAAAATCTAGGCATGATGAGTGAGTCCTTTCTTTCCTGCCCTCTGGCATTTCACACCCCATTTATCAGCAACTCATGTCAACTGTGACCTCTACAACATATCCAGAATCTGCTTGTTTCTGTCTAGCTCTCACCTCTCTAGTTCTAGCATCCTCAGCGGGATGGCTGACAATAGTCTTCTTATTGGCTTCCCTACTTCTACTCCTGTTCGCTATACTCCATTCCCCACAGAGCAGCCAAAATGATGCTTAAAAATGTAAATCAGATCCTATCATACCCAGAGCTTAAAATTCTTGAATAGTGTCTCTTTCCATGTTAATTCTGAGCTTCTGATGCTGGCCTGCAAAGCCCCGTGTGATGATTGTTGCTTACTTCCTCTCCAAACCTCAGCTACAGCCTAGCCCTCTTTAGACTTATTTCCATTCCTTGAATACACCGTGCGCCTCCTTATCCGAGGGCTTTTGTAGGACCCTCCTGGAATTCTCTTCCACTGGATCTTCATGTGATGGGCTCCTCTTCACTTCCGAAATCTCAGCCCAAATGCCACCTCCTCAGAGATGCTTTTCTAAACAGTCACTTGTGCAGCTCATTCTCTGTCATAGCACACTGTTATAATTCTCTGCCTTATGCCTATCACTCACTAAATGTTTTTCTTTCTATTTATTAATTTAATAAGGAAAGACTAAAAAATTAATAAACTAAGATGACTAAAATGATATCTCCATGAAGACAAGAGAGAGTTTTAAGAAAGGAAACATAATGAGCAGTGTTAAATGCTCTACAAAGACTGAAGATAATGTTAATGGTGATGATAATGATAATGATAGTAACAGCTACCACTTATTGTTACTATGAACCTGGCAGAGTGCTGGGCATTTTGCATACATTATCTTATTTA
The DNA here is from genome assembly GCF_003676395.1 of Aethalodelphis obliquidens. NCBI lineage: Eukaryota > Metazoa > Chordata > Mammalia > Artiodactyla > Delphinidae > Aethalodelphis > Aethalodelphis obliquidens. The sequence goes on along the minus strand of NW_020837965.1, from coordinate 13,327,597 downwards.
ATCCTGACAATGTCTCTATTTCAGGGAATGTCATCATTCCCATTTTACAGAGGAGAACATCAAGGCTTATGGAGGTCAGGCACAGTGCCTGGCACATGGTAGCTTTCAATTAATGTTTGCTATGTTAGTGAATGAATTTTCCCGAGGTCTTGGAGTTCCAAATGGTGAAGATGAGAGTCTAACCTAGGTCTGAGTGAAACCAGAGTCCATAACCACTGGACTGTATTTCCTCAGATGGCGATTGAAATACTGAAATACCCCTTAACAGATTGAGAAAGAAAAGTATAGTACAGGATAGATGATTATTTATTTATTTAAAAAGCATTATAAATGAAATTAATTTTTGGACCAAAAACCTTCTGAATTTTGGACTTCATAAAATTCTTTTGAAGGGATAATAGAGTTTTGAAAAAATGTTAGGGATGAACCCAGATTGAGTGATTTCCTTATTTTTTTTTAATTGAAGTATAGTTGATGTACAATGTTATATATGTCACAGGTGTACAATATAGTGATTCACAATTTTTAAAGGTTATACTCCATTTATATTTATAAAATATTGGCTATATTCCCTGGGTTGTACAGTATATCCTTGTAGCTTATTTTATACATAATAGCTTGTACCTCTTAATCCCCTACCCCTATCTTGCCCCTCCACCTCCCTCTTCCCACTGGTAACCACTGGTTTGTTGTCTATATCTGTGAGTCTGCTTCTTTTTTGTTATATTCACTAGTTTGCTGTATTTTAGATTCCACATATAAGTGATATCATACAGTATTTGTCTTTCTCTCTCTGACATTTCACTTAGCATAATACCTTCCAAGTCCATCCATTTTGTTGCAAATGTCAAAATTTCATTCTTTTTTACAGCTATTATTCCATTGTATGTATATGCCACAGCTTCTTTATTCATTCAAAGTGTTGATGGACAGTTTGGTTGCTTCCATATTTGGCGGTTGTAAATAATGCTGATATGAACATTGAGGTGCATGTATCTTTTAGAATGAATGTTTTTGGGGGTTTTTTTTGGATATATACCCAAGAGTGGAATTGCTGGGTCATGTGGTAGTTCTATTTTTAGTCTTTTGAGGAACCTCCATACTGTTTTCCATGGTGCCTGCATCAATTTACATTCCCAGCAACAATGTACAAAAGTTCACTTTTCCCCACAGGGTGATTTCCTTATTTTTTTTTTAGCACTTATTTATATTTATTTATTTATTTATTTTTGGCTGTTTTGGGTCTTCATTGCTGCACGCAGGCTTTTTCTAGTTGTGGTGAGCGGGGGCTACTCTTCCTTGCGCGTGTGGGCTTCTCATTGCGGTGGCTTCTCTTTGTTGCGGCGTGCGGGCTCTAGGCACATGGGCTTCAGTAGTTGTGGCTCTAGAGTGCGGGCTCAGTAGCTGTGGTGCACGGGCTTAGTTGCTCCGTGGCATGTGGGATCTTCCTGGACCAGGGCTCGAACCTGTGTCCCCTGCATTGGCAGGCGGATTCTTAACCACTGCACAACCTGGGGAATCCTGATTTCCTTACTGAAATACCCCAAGGATGCATTCTAACGTTACACCCAGGTTCATTGTGCAGGGAATTGTTAAAACTCGGTCTCTGGGATGAGTGCAGTAAGAATCCCAATTGTAGACGCTGAGCACATTCTACACCAAGTTCATGTCTGACAAGCTAGTAGAGCACTCAGTGCTATATGTTTTCTGGATGTGTCGGCTTTTGGTTTATTACAAGACATACACTTAGTGCCTGTGGTTTGTTCAGCACTCTTGTAGGTTGACCGAGACTTCACACAACATTAAGGACATAGTCTTGGCCCTGGCTGAGTTCACAGTCTAATCAGTGTGATGAAACATACTTGTGGATGAATGCAAAGTCACAAGTGAAAACCTCACTCTAATGGATGAAGAATGTGAGGTACAAGATGGATTGGAATAAGAGATGGAAGAAGCAGATGGTTCTGAACTTCCATTACACAGGGGGAAGGGATGCACGTGGACTGGTGGAGAGAAAAGGTGGGGGAGAACGTTCTAAGCACAGGCAAGATGGTGTACATTTGCAAGATTTGCCCAAGTGTAAGATTTGCCCAAGGGGCAGAATGGGTGGAATCTCCCTGCAGAGGGATCAGAGGTGGGTTTGGAAGAAAGGATTAGAGAGATGAGAGCTGTCAATAGAGGAGGTGGGATGTGGCTGGTCGTGGGGAGCTACTCAGGGGTTCCTGAGACCTGATGTGACATGAAGGAATATTTGTAAGGGATTAATCTTGCAGTGGGTGTGGGACATTTGGGAGCAAACAAGATTCAAACTGGAAATACTAGTTAGGGGGCAAGATTTCTTAATTTCAGTCTTTCCTGTGCCACTTCTGATTTTTAATTTTTCTGCCATATTTAAATGTCATCTGTACCACTATTTACTTAATATTTTTCTGTAAGTAGATTTCACTTTTAAAAGCTTAAATAAATTTAGCTTTGCCTTAAGCAGTAATATCTACCACTGTTTAGTTAATAGTTTTCTTTGAGACCCTCATTTAAAAATTAAATAAGTTTAGCCCTACCCCAAGCAATAGTACCTTTAAAATCATAGGTATTCTGTACTAGTTATATTTTTCCTAGTGCACATTATAGTAAACCCATGGCCATTATAAAGTTTTCTTCTGTATGTCACTTGAAGTCATCTTGTTTACCACCAATGGTTCATGTGCTGCGCTTTTGGGAACACTCAGGGCATTACAGCTCTCTACTGTGGCATGATGGAATTGAATAAATGGAGTTTAGCTTACATTTTTAAATACTTACCTTGTACAAACTACTGGCTGAGGGAGATGAAAATATGAATTACATACAGTCTTTGCTCTTAATGGATTTGGAGGGAAGCAGGGAGTGAATGGCATACCAATAAGAAGGTGAGATGTAGGCTTGATGAACCCAATCCCAGCCATGTGGAGCAGCTTTTAATTATGCCATCTGATATCAACTCTGTCAACTGGGCAACACTATGGAACTAGACTGGGTGAGCGCTCCTCAAATCCATTTCACTCCAGCAAGTATTTTCCAGACGCTTCCTGATGCTTTTGCGACTATGAAGGAGAGTATAGTGTTTTAGGGAGGGATAAACCAGCAACCAAAGGATGAAGTGGGAGGCAGAGTGGGCTAAGGACCATAAGAGAGATGCACTGAGTGTATGCTCAGGGCTTACGAGAGGAAGGGTTCCGAGCCAGCTCTGGGGACTAGGAAAGACTTTCTAGAAGACGTGCCATTTCAGATGGACTTTAAAGCAGCGGTCCCCAACCTTTTTGGCACCAGGGACCAGTTTCGTGGAAGACAGTTTTTCCACTGGGGTGGGGGGATGGTTTTGGGACGATTCAAGCGCATTGCATTTATTGTGCACTTTATTTCTAGTGTTATTACATTGTAATACATAATGAAATAATTATACAACCCACCATAATGCTGGCAGGAGGCGGAGCTCAGGTGGTAATGCGAGCAGTGGGGAGTGGCTGTAAATACAGATGAAGCTTCCCTCACTTGCCCAAAGCTCACCTCCTGCTGTGCGGCCCTGTTCCTAACAGTCCACAGACAGGTACTGGTCCGTGGCCCGGGGGTTGGGGACCCCTGCTTTAAAGGATAAGATGATGTAGAAGGCAGTGATGGAGGGGTTCTTGCAGAAGGAAAGGCATCAACAAGGCACCAAAGAGGAAAACTGAGGCATTTGTTTGGGAGAAGGGCAAGTCTCCGGTTGTTTTGTGGGAACTTGGGGAGATGAAGAAGCAGGCTGGGGTCTTGTGGGCCCCTTAGATGCTGGGCCGAGCGTGGATGTATTTCTGTAGGTGATCAGGAGCCATTGAAGGCTATGACGTGTGCTAAGTTGCACCTTATGAAAAATCTAAATGGATCTCAATCAGAGGGCGGAATAACAGCAAGCTGGAGACTATTAGGAAGAAACTGCAGTAATCTGGGTGAGAAACGATGAGGTCCTGAATGGTCATCATGGCAGAGGTCTGGGGTAGAGGGACCAACGGGGAAGTGAAGAAGAAAGGTCTAAATAGAGGGTCAGTACAGAGGTCTGGGGATCACCTGGCCATTGGCGTAGTGGAGTCAATCATTTCTCTTAAATTACAAGGAGAGCAGTTCATCCACTGGGTGTGAGATTTTTTTTTTTTAATTTTCAGATGATGAGAGTAATATTTACTAAATACAAAACTGAGAGGACTAGACTAAAAAAGGTACTCTGTGGCCCACCTGGGCTCTGCTTCCCTGGTGACAGGTAAGATGACCTCTCTTCCTTCCAACACAGGCTGCCCATGGGCAAAGGACTTGAATAAACATTTCTATAGAGAAGACATACAAAAGACCAACAGGTATAGGAAAAGATGCTCAACATCACTAGTCATCAGAGAAATGTATGGGGAAAGAAGACAATGGTTGCAATTCTAGTACATGTGGAGGAGGGGGAGGGTGTGTCCTATAGGAAATACTTTGCTGTGAATAGACAGAAGCAGTCCAGGCTCTGTTATTCCTTTTATTTTGTCTTTAAGTATACACAGGAGAAAGAGCTGTGTAATTGGATTCTAGAAGCATTTAGGTCAACACTGGAAAAGGACATTATTGTTTATTATATATATATTTTTTTGCGGTATGCGGGACTCTCACCGCTGTGGCCTCTCCCGTTGCAGAGCACAGGCTCCGGACGCGCAGGCTCAGCGGCCATGGCTCACAGGCCCAGCCGCTCCGCCGCATGTGGGATCTTCCCGGACCGGGGCACGAACCTGTGTCCCCTTCATCGACAGGCGGACTCTCAACCACTGCGCCACCAGGGAAGCCCTAGAAAAGGACATTATTGCTCTTGGCCTTTATGTGGGTAGCATATCCTGGGGAACTGGCGGATCATATTCTGTGATAGGTCATCTGAGTGGCTTGCTTTTATCCGTATAGTAGTCATTTCCCCCTGCAATGTGTCTATATTTGGGGAAACTTAGGTGACAGGACTCTTCTCTTCCAACTTCTTGTTTTCCACCTGAAAAGGATCTGATGTCCAGTGGCTGTGGATGCAATTCTGCCTCTACACGAAGAGGAGTCTAATATGAATACGGTTAAGCAAACAGCAGATGAAGGCTTAACAAGAGCAGGGTTTGGAATTTGACATTCTGATGCAGAGCAAGAGAAGAGTGACTCGCTGATGCTGGTGGCAACTGTCACTGGAAAATTTCCCAGAGAACCTTTTAAATTTATGAGTCTCCAAAATCCATCTATTTTCATTTAGTCTTTGCCTCTATATTTCCTGTCCTTTTATCTCTTTCGTGTAATGCCTATCTATCTCTGTAGTACCCAGAATAAAACACACCAATTTTAATTGTAATGAATAGGGTGTAGTGACTCTTGGGGGCTGCTCTGGACAGGCAGTGAAGGCTGAATCCTTCTAATGGGAACTGCATAGGGAACCTGACTCAGTTGCCCTCACCCCACCACGGCGCAGGGATTGGTCGAGCTCCAGGGACTCTATAGCCAATTTAGCCGTACAAAGGAAAGGAAAAGCACAGTTAAGTGGATCTGTATTCCCAGTTATCAAAGATGCCAATGCTATCTCCTGGCTAATAGGAGCCCAAAGTGTGCCCTGATGTTTCTGAATAGGCCTTATGTTTTATGGTCCCAGATACTGCATACTTAAAAATAGTGTCTACCTTAAAATTAGCTATTAGCTAGACACTAAACTTTTAGAATCTATTACTGTATCTAGGTCTCCATTTCCCTGAAGAGGCAACAAACTGTTTAGACTGAAGCTTGTTTATTTTTCCAATGAATTTAAGTGGAAGGTTTGGTGAAATGATGTATTTAATTTTTAGCATGAATTTCCTTTGCATCAAATTTTCTTTTTAAATGATGGAACCTCATTATAATATAGATATTAGGAAATGCGTTCATTTATTATAATGTGGCTGTTAGGAAATGCATTCATTCATGCATATATTTATTCATTCAACAAACATATATTTACTGTCTGCCAGGCTCTGTGCAGGACTCTTAAAAATATGTACAAGAACCATGTTTTGTACTTTTTAACATTTCTCCAAGAGAAGTGCTCTGTTGTACAACATTAATCCCAGGATGCATTATTTTCATTATATGTCTGAAATCAGAATGTGTCTTACTACCAAAGGTATGTAATCCTTTATTGACGATGTTAATTTTTTAGAGGTACATAAAATAATGATGCATTTGTAATTGATGGTGTATTAGATTTGATAGGAGATATTTACACAATACTATTACTGATACCGTGCTTTGACCACTATTATGGGGCCATTTGGAGTTCCGTACTAAAGTTAAGCCTCTAGTTTTAGGCATTGAAGTTGGTTCAGGGATGCTAGATCTCAGATGCCCAGATGTCCACATCTAAGAGAGTAGAGTCAGAAGGTTTATGGAGGGCCAGGTGGCAGAGGCAGTGCAGAGGCAGTAACAGCAGGATGGAGAGAAATTCTCCAATGCCTCGCGTCTCTGCATCTTCTCCCCTTTTCTGGTCTGCTACATAAATCCAGTGCAGCATGACTCTGCCAGACAGACAGAGCAGGAGGAATGAGAAATGGTACTTAAGGCTGTAGCGTGGGAGGTGGGAACTGGCACCCAGAGAGGCTAGGGTCAGTGTGTGTACCTGATGAGGGTAAAGTGAACAAGGAAGTTACAAGGACAGCAGCAACATTTATTGAGACACTCCATTTATCAAATGCCTTATTATTGCCCATTTAAAATATGCTATTTTTTCGGTTTTACTGAGATATAGTTGACAAATCAAATCATAATATATTTAAAGTGTACAATGTGATTATTTGATATATGTATATATTGTGGAAGGATTCCCACTATTGAGTTAATTAAGACATCCATCCTCTCACATATTTACCTTTTTTTGTGTGGGAACACTTAAGTACTACTTTCTTAGCAAATTTCAATTATACAATAAAATATCCTCAAATATAGTCACCATGCTATACATTAGATCAAACCTTATTTATCTTATCTGCTTGTGACCTTTTGATAGCCTCTCAGTATTTCCCCCACCCCCTGGAAACCACCATTCTTCTCTGTTCAGAGTTTTATTTTTTAAAAATTTTATTTCATCTATAAGTGATACCATGCAGTACCTTTCTATGTCTGGCTTATTTCATTTAGCATAATGTCTTCTAGGTTCATACATCTTGTTGCAAATGGCAGGCTATCCTTCTTTTTAAAGGCTAAATGGTATATCTGTATATCACATTTTCTTTATCCATGAATCCACCGATGGACACTTAAGCTGTTTCCATACCTTGGCTACGGTGAACAAAGCTGCTGGAGCATTAAAGTCTACTCCACTTCAACATGCTGCGTGGCATCCGAAGTCTCAGAACATGAAGTTAATTTATGTCCAGTCAAGAGAAGTCCCAGAAGCCAACCAGGGTCAGAGCAGTGCATGGACAATGACATATAGTAGCATCAGAATCCAAGATCAGGGCCACTGAGCAGAATTCTAGTGATGTCTTGAGTAACTTCCCTGTGTGCTGTAGCCCAGGTGCATGGACTGGCCCAGATTGGGAGGGGACAGATGCCCCGCAGGTCCAGGGAAGTACCTGGTAGCTTGATGAGTTAAGTGCTGAGGTTTGAGAATTTTGTTACTTTACTCTAATCAAACCTCCAGAGAGCAAAAGTGCTATTGTAGCTAAGGTTCCAGAACTCTGTGATGGGTATTTTAATAAAGCCCCTGATCCCAAGAGAAGTTTGCTGTAGGGATGAGCTTACAGTCCATAGCTGAGGGCTGATTAATAATTTTAATTATGTTTCTAGTATTTGTGGAGATATTCTGCCATCATTAGATTCCTTTTAGATTTTCATTCCATGTAGATCTCGAGGAAATTTAAAATGTTTTGGTTCATTATTTAAAATCACTGTTATTTTGCTGAGAGCTATTGAATAGCCAAAAGAATTTTACCTATGATCAGAAAGAGTCCAATCTTCCAAACGCCAAGGGTAGCTGTTCAAATCTGGGAGCTAGGAAGAATTTGAAGTTGTTCACCTAAGTGTATTTCTAATTTATTTTCATAGGTGTGACAGAATAAAGTAGCTGTTTATTAATATAGAGGAAATAGCTCCACTGAATGGTCAGAGCAGTTGTCTTTCTAATGTTGCATGCAACACAAATGATATCACTCTTGTCACCACTGTCTTTGTCATCATAAACATTTAAGTACATAACTACTCCTTGCCTTGTGCGAGGTGTCCCACAAAGAGGCTTGTTCCCTGTCTTTTAGACTTTCCAATATAAGAACAGAACAATGAGGAAACACACATAAAAATACTTTGAAAAGATTTAGAGTATTCTGAATGAGAATATTAATGAATGCATAGTGAGAAATTTATAACCTCTACAGGGTCACAGGTGACTGTATTTAAATGTTTTCTAACGGTAGAGAACAACATGATTAATACACGAAGAGGGGAAAGTTGGGACAGTATTCTTTAAGTTGCTTATTAAGTTTAGGTGGAGAAAAAAAAGGCCAGTAATTTTTCAGGTCAGGATTTGATGCTAACCTGGCAGTGGTGATGCTGGAATTGGTGCTCTGGAGGCCAATCAGAACCTCTTGTGGGATTTGCCCATGTAGCGGGTATGAGGCCATTTAGATGTCAAGATTGACTGAGACCTGAGCTTCATGGGCATAAACACAGCTGCTGGATAAGCCGATGTATCTGTTAGGATAATTTCTGTTGCAGATGACAGAGAACCTGGCCCCATGGGATCCAGCTCAAAAGGGGATTATTGAGTCTCAGAACTGAACAGTCCAGGTAGAGTTCAATCTAGGGCTCAGGATGAAATGCATCCAGCACTGAGTGTTTTTTCATTTCTTGTTTTGTCTTTTTTGCATTGCTGTGTTCTTGGGCAGGTTCCTTCTTGGTGGTTCTAAGATGGTTGCCACTGGCTCCTGGGCTTCATCCTTCCAGATTCACATCCGTCAGGAAAAAGAAAGCTAAATTCTCTAAGGCTCAAATGAAAAGCTTGCATCTGAATTTTCTTGGTCCTGACTGGCCTGTGTAGGGTCAGACTCGGAGTGGAGCCCAGAAAAGCCCAGCACAAGGACTGAGAGTTGGGCTGGAGTGGTTGCCTTAAAAAATATCAGGGTGGGGAATTGCTTGGTGGTCCAGCGGTTAGGACTCTGTGCTTTCAGTGCCAAGGGCCCAGTTTCGATCCCCGATTGGGGAACTAAGATCCCGCAAAATGCTCTGTGCGGCCAAAAAAAAAAAAAAAAAAAAAAAAAATCAGGGTGATTTTGCTACTACGTGGTTGCTCATGGATGCTGAGAGAAGGGATGAGGTGAGGAGAGAGGGCAGATGAGAATGGAATCTAGGATACTGGTGGGGAGGTTATTGAAGTCCAGGTAGGGAACCATGGTGGCTTGGATAAAGAGAGTGGCAGTTGACATGGAGAAGGGTGGACAGGTTTGATTTATACCCTGGAGATGGAATCCACAAGATTTGCTGATGGAAGCTGTGTCGAGGGTTATAAGAAAAAGAATTAAACGTGACTCCCAGGTTTGTGGACAGAGCAGCTTGGGAGAACAGTGGTACCATTTTTTGAGATAGGAAGACTTGAGGGGTTTTGTTTTATTTTGTTATTATTAATTTTAGTCAACTGTGTTATTTTGACTCTGTGGGATTTGAAAAGCCTGTCAGATATCTGAGTGGAAATTTTAACTAGACAGTTGGAGATAGGAGACTGGAATTTAGAGGATAGGGCTGGAAATATAAATTAATGGACATATGAATCTGTAAAACGAAGGGGGTGGCTACAGCACTTTTAATTTTTTTTAAAGCTGTGTAGTCAGTTTATGAAATGGGTTGGACTTGTCGGGAGTACAAAGAGAAAATGGCTTTATTCATCTTCAACTGCTACCTTCACTCTGTTCTGTTAGGCCAACCCTGGATGATATCTCAGAAATATCCCACAGCTTTTCCAGGCACTTAAAATAAAATAAGTAAAGCAAAATAAAATAAAATAAAATACAGTAAATTATTTTCAGGCCTTCCAAAGTCCAGTTTAATATAAACTCAAACATCAGTCTCTCCATCAATTCAAAGCTCTCCTTTTCCTGCAGGTCAGGCCTGCCTGAGATAACACAAACCAGCAGTGGACAAGAATGGCCTTGTTTGCTTTCTTTTTTTCCTCGTCCAAACTCCTTCCCTGCTTGCTTTGCTGCTCTGGCTACTCCAGAGTCAGGTGGCAGGGAGAGGGGTGATGAGAAAGCAAAATGTTTTATTGATACCTGGCTGATCTGTAGCCATGGGATACATACCCTCTTTGCCCTCCAGATTGAGTGGGCTTATAATGCCCAAACCAACTGCTGGGTTGACCAGCGTGAGCTCCTCCGGAACAGGTTAGACACTGTTCAGACAAGGAGAGGAAGGAGAAGGTTATGAGGGTCTACCCAGAGTCTGCGCTGGGATGATGACATGAAACCAGAAAGTGCTCTCCCCCTGCCTCCCACTCTGAGCTGTGAGGCCACCACATGTGCAGGTCCCTGGATTTTTTCCTGCTGGTGGGCAGGCTGTGTGGGGTGGCATGTAGAGTTTTACCCATCTTGTTTTCCTCCCAGGACAACTCTGTCTCCACCTGTTGGACTGTACCCTTGAGTTAAGGAGACATAACATCATTTTAGACATGTTCACAGATTGGCTAATAGAAAAAAAAAAAAGCTTGTTAAATTATGGCAGATAATTTTTCACAGAACGAGAACAAAAAATTTCACAGTTTATATGGAAACACAGAAGGTCCTGAATAGGCAAAGCAATCTTGAGAAAGAAAAACGGAGCTGGAGGAATCAGGCTCCCTGAAATCAGACCATACTACAAAGCTACAGTAATCAAGACAGTATGGTACTGGCACAGAAACAGAAATATAGATCAATGGAACAGTATAGAATGCCCAGAGATAAACCCACGCACCTATGGTCACCTTATCTTTGACAAAGGAGGCAAGAATATACAATGGAGAAAAGACAGCCTCTTCAATAAGTGGAGCTGGGAAAACTGGACAGCTACATGTAAAAGAATGATATTAGAACACTTCCTAACACCATACACAAAAATAAACTCAAGATGGATTAAAGACCTAAATGCAAGGCCAGACACTATAAAACTCTTAGAGGAAAACATAGGCAGAACACTCTTTGACATATATCACAGCAAGATCTTTTTTGACCCACCTCCTAGAGAAATGGAAATAAAATAAAAAATAAACAAATGAGACCTAATGAAACTTAAAAGCTTTTGCACAGCAAAGGAAACCATTAACAAGATGAAAAGACAACCCTCAGAATAGGAGAAAATATTTGCTAATGAAGCAACTGACAAAGGATTAATCTCCAAAATATACAAGCAGCTCATGCAGCTCAATATCAAAAAAGCAAACAACCCAATCCAAAAATGGACAGAAGACCTAAAAAGACATTTCTCCAAAGAAGACATACAGATTGCCAACAAACACATGAAAAGATGCTCAACATGACTAATCATTAGAGACATGCAAATCAAAACTACAATGAGGTATCACCTCACCCCGGTCAGAATGGCCATCATCACAAAATCTACAAACAATAAATGCTGGAGAGGGTGTGGAGAAAAGGGAACCCTCTTGCACTGTTGGTGGGAATGTAAATTGATACAGTCACTGTGGAGAACAGTATGGAGTTTCCGTAAAAAACTAAAAGGAGAACTACCATATGACCCAGCAATCCCACTACTGGGCATATACCCTGAGAAAACCATAACTCAAAAATAGACATGTACCACAATGTTCACTGCAACACTATTTACAATAGCCAGGACATGGAAGCGAGCTAGATGACCATCGACAGATGAATGGATAAAGATGTGGTACATATATACAATGGAGTATTAGCCATAAAAAGGAATGAAATTGAGCTATTTGTAATGAGATGGATGGACCTAGAGTCTGTCATACAGAGCGAAGTAATTCAGAAAGAGAAAAACAAATACCATATGCTAACGCATACATATGGAATCTAAAAAAACGTACTGATGAACCTAGTGCAGGGCAGGAATAACAACGTGGACGTAGAGAGCGGACCTGAGGACACGGTGGGGAAGGGGAAGCTGGGACGAAGTGAGAGAGTAGGATTGACATATATACACTACCAAATGTAAAACGGATGGCTAGTGGGAAGCTGCTTCATAGCACAGGGAGATCAGCTCAATGCTTGTGACGACCTGGAAGGGTGGGATAGGGAGGATGGGAGGGAGGCTCAAGAGGGAGGGGATATGGGGATATATGTATGCTTATAGCTGATTCACTTCGTTGTACAACAGAAGCTAACACAATATTGTAAAGCAATTATACTCCAATAAATGTATTAAAAAATTATGGCAGATAGAGTTAGGGCGTCCATGCATTCTGACTTTTTAAGACTGTCTCCATTTTGAGTAATTATTTTTTCAGTAATGATGACTGATTAAATGCATACTGTGTGGGACTTAAATTTTGGATATTTGTAAGGCTTTTTATGTATAAAATCACAGATCAGAAAAATTCAGTGGCATATCGTGGTTGTCTTTCCTCCTTCCCTCCCTCCCTCTCTTCTACTCTCTCTCACTTACTCTTCCTCCCTATCCCCTTCTCTCTTTCTTTCTTTCACTGCCTACTGTGGGAAAGACATTGGGTTCAAAATTTGGGATACAAGGATGAATAATTACTATTCCCTGACTACCAAGGATTTATAGTCCAGTAAAGGGATTCATTCATTTTATCCAACAGACATTTATTGGACATCTGTGATGTAGCAGGCAATAATCTAGGTGCTGGGATGCAATGATGAACAAAACAGATCAGATCTAATACCCTAGATGGGGAGTTTATACTTCAGTGGGGGAGATACACGATAACCAAGCAAATAAGTACAGAATACAATTTCACCTGTGAAGAAAATAAGGTCAGGCAGTGGGCTAGAGAGTGCGTGGCCCTGAGAGTGGAGAGTAGCCTTTCTGCATTGGGATGGTAGCATTGAGCAGGGCCGGAGCATTGAGAAGGAGCTGCCCTGCAAGGATCGGGGCAAGCATGTTCCATCCAGAGGGCTCAGCGACGGGGAAATCCCAGAGGTGGGAGCTAACTTGGAAAAAACTGGAGGATGAGTGAGGCTGGAGGGTGTTGAGGAAAGAGGTGAGGTTAGAGAGAGAGGCAGGGAGGGAGGTGGTTGCTCGTTGAAGGGTAACAGGAATCCTCAGGAGGGTTCTAAGGAAGGGAGTGTTGGGGTTGAATTTGCATTTTTATTTATTTATTTAATTTAGAAATATGTACTTTTTAAAACACATTCAGTAATATCAATAAATACGTGGACGCACAGGCCAGCTGCCCATGGATGTATTGTTTGGCCTGTACACTGTTTTACAAAATACAGAATTAGCTGCCAACATTAAAAATACATATAATAATTCATATTTTCACAGATTTCTCATCAATGTTCTAGTTTTCTCAACTCCTCCCTCATCATTTTTCTTCCTAGTGAAGACCAAACATACCAAGTACTTTTCTACTGTGTTGCTTGGTATTTTTTTTTTTCACACACACACACACACACACACACAGTATTTTATTTTTACAAGAGATAAATAGGGGCTTCCCTGGTGGCGCAGTGGTTGAGAGTCCGCCTGCCGACGCAGGGGACACGGGTTCGTGACCCGGTCCGGGAAGATCCCACATGCCGCGGTGCGGCTGGGCCCGTGAGCCATGGCCACTGAGCCTGCGCGTCCGGAGCCTGTGCTCCACAACGGGAGAGGCCACAACAGTGAGAGGCCCAAGTACCACCAAAAAAAAAAAAAAAAAGATAAATAAACTGACACCAAGCATTGTAAATGGATGACCACAACAAAAGCAACAATGATTGCAATTACCAAACACAAAACACACTCATACTATGTCATAATATTGACATTCAGTCCAGGAATCCTCCACGGTAACAGCTCCTTCACTTTGCAGTGAAAATTGATTTGTATATTTTTTGCCTCTGAGTCCTTGTGGGATTTTTTTCTTTATTATTCAAACAGAAAGTCACAAAAATTATAATCGTCCTCATCAGTTCACTCAGTCTCATGTAATTAACTTTTTTTCATCTTGATCTTTTGTTAGCACTTTTATGAGTTCATCAGTTTTCCATTAGAGTTCTGAAAATGCTTATTCATTCAGTTCAGCAGTATAGTCAGTTACCAGAAACCTGTACTTGTCAGAGTCTTTTCCAAAGGGGGAAATCAGGATCTTCTTGGAAGGAAGAGTTGGCTGGATTGAATAGACGGTTCAATCCACAAGTTCTGGATAAACGTCAGGGCTGGGGATGAAGATGTAGAGATCATCAGTCAGACGAACAAGGAGTGAGACAAAATGTGAGAGGTATCCATTTGACTTAAGAAGAGCATCATTTTGCTTTAGAAAATGTGGCACCTAAATTATGTCAGTGGTGGGGAAAGGAGTGGTATTCATTGTGTTGACTACATGCCAAGCACTGTGCTAGTTGCTTCACATATAGTATTTTTCATGGCATAAGGCTTGAGAAGCATCCCTAAGTGCACTGCAGTCTGGTACCCACTCTGGAATCAGATTGCTAGATTCAAATCCCAGCCCTGGGAATTCCCTGGCGGTCCAGTGGTTAGGACTGCAAGCTTTTACTGTAGTAGGCCTGGGTTCTATCCCTGGTTGGGGAACTAAGATCCTGCAAGCTGCGTGGCCAAAACAAAACTAAACAAAACAAATCCCAGCCCTGCTTCTTATTAGTCCTTCTGTGCTTTGTTTGCTCATCTGTAAAATGGGGTAATACTAGTACTTACTTCATAGAGTAATTTTAAATGAGTTAATACATGTAAAGTATCTGGAATGGTCCTTGGTACATAATAAGCACTCAATAAATGGTAATGATTTGAATGTTGCTATTTGCTCTGTATATGGTACGTTCAACAGATGGAAGAGTAAATTGTGTTATATATAATAAGAGCATTATTTTAGAATCTTGTTTCAACTTGTTTATTGGCCAATGTGTAAGATGCTTGGGTTCTGTTCCTGGTTTTTGCCATGGTTCAATTTTATGAGCAATTCCTCTTCTGTAGTATGAATTAAAACCACTTTCTGTTGCTATGGTTGTAGAACAAACCGCCCCAACTTACTGGCATGAAACTAGCATTTTATTTTGCTCATAGACTCTGTGGTTTGGAAAATCAGGCAGGACTTCATAGGGATGGCTTGTCTCTACTCCATGATGTCTGGGGCCTCACCTGGGGAGACTCGAAGGCTATGGGTGTTAATGGTGGTGGTGGGGGGCTGGAATCAACTGGAAGCATCTTTGCTCACGTGACTGGTAGTTGATACTGCCCCTCAGCTGGGATCTTAGCTTGCCTGTGGGCTGGAACACCTACACAGGACCACTCCGAGTGGTCTCTCCACATAGCCTGGTTTGGGCTTCCTCACAGCAGGGCAGCTGGGTTCCAACAGTGAGTGTCCATGAGAACTGGGAAGAAGTGCTGTGATCTTTTATGACAGCTTTGGAGGTCCCATAGTGTCCCTTCTGCCTTAGTCACAAGCCTGTCCAGATTCCAGGAAAGGGGGCATAGGTTCCACCTTCACAAGGGAGGAATATCAAAGTCACATAGTGAGAAGAGTTTGTGGGATGGGAGATATTGTGGCTGGTTCTGGAGAATTACAGTCCGCCTTGAGGCTTAACCGGGAGGCCAATTATGAGGGACTGATTGGCTTAAAGGATCCAATACATTTCTACATTTGGGACATGCTCTGAAGTCAGGGTCTCCTTTATCTATTAACGGACTTGACCTCTCTTGACCCAAGTTGTGTTGGAATTCAAAGGTTGACTTGTTAGGACTGGTAAGCTCTCTCTCATTTAAGAAACCCTGATGGAATGTTGACTTTGTGCAGGGCCCTGTGTTAATTGCCATGGAGAGCAACTCAAGATACTGCAGGAAGCCAACAAGCTAAAAGGTGAAGACGGATACTGTTGGCTTTCAATTAAGTAGTCTCTGGAGAGGGAGAAATGACAATCCCTAATGACAGTTACAGTAAAACTAGTCAAGGGCTTCCCTGGTGGCGTGGTGGTTAAGAATCCGCCTGCCAACGCAGGGGACAAGGGTTCGAGCCCTGGTCCAGGAAGATCCCACATGCCGCAGAGCAACGAAGCCCGTGCGCCACAACTACTGAGCCTGCGCTCTAGAGCCCGTGAGCCACAACTACTGAAGCCCTCCTGCCACAGCTACTGAAACCTGCGTGCCTAGAGCCCATGCTCCGAACAAAGAGAAGCCACCGCAATGAGAAGCCCACGCGCCACAATGAAGAGTAGCCCCCGTTCTCAGCAATTAGAGAAAGCCCGTGCGCAGCAACGAAGACCCAATGCAGCCAAAAAAAAAAAAAAAAAAAAAAAACCTAGTCAAAACAACACACGAAATGAGTTTAATGCAAACATATTCAGTTAGCATTACATTCAATGTTCAGGAACACATTTCTCATTCTGTAGACCTTATCTATTAATTAATTATTATTATAACCAGCAATTATTAAATACTTACTGCAGCCATTCGATATACTAAGCACCCTATGAGTATGATATCATTTATTTGCAGTGTAATCCAATGAGGCAGGTTACTTTACTGTACCCCTTTTATAGGTAAGGGAGAGAGTAGTAGAGAGGTTAAGTGACACAGGCTGGCATTTGTACCCAGGTCTTCTGCTCCCACAGTAGATGCTGAAGGTGGCAGGGCTGGTTGGTGCAAAGCTGGGACTAGAACCCAAGTTCTGGATATTCTCTTTGGTGCTCTTCCTCCAGATTCTTTCCTCCAGATTTGTGGTTTCCAATTGTGTTCCATGAATCTTCTGGGTCACAAGGAGGTCTGGGGACCCAGTGCAGGGATTGAGAGGGAGGTAAAGCTGGTATGACTCTCGTGCCCTAAATTCCAACTATTTGGTCTTCTTTGAGACACTATATTATGTTATATTATATTATGCACAATGTGATATATAATGATATAATTTAATATATCTAATATTTAATATATTGTATTAGTAATATATAATACAATATGTAATATCCAAGACCAGTGTGGAACAGATCAGAGGCGTTGAGATTTTTAGAACAAAATTCTCCCTCCGAATGGAATTCTACATCCATATCTATATAATTTCCACCTAAAATTTGAATTTTATTCAACTCCACTGAATTTCCACTCAAAATTCAAACTTTTAGAACAAAACTCTTCCACTTGAAGGAGAGTTCAGTTTGATTTGTATCTTATATATGTTAGGTTTCTCTGACGCCTTCCTTCAAATGGAATTTTGTATCTATATCTATAATTTCCACTTAAAGTTTAAATTTCATTCAATTCAATTGAATTTGCACTCAAAATTCAAACTTTTAGAACAAAACCCTTTGATGGAAGAGTTTTGTTCTAAAAGTTTGAACACCTCTGATCTATTCCACATCGTCCTTGGATATTTTTAGTTTAAAGATTTGGTCTGTAAGCGGTATCACTGTCTTTAACTCCAGGCTTAAGAGCTCAGTCACTAGTTAAAACCTCTTCTGCCGGTAAAATCTGCATTATCATCTGCTGCAGAAAATAACCTTTAAAGTGCCCATGCAAGCACTAATCCATAAAATCAAAAGTCATAGAAAAGGGAGAAAGTGTTTATTCTATTTTTTAAAAGTTCAGTTAGATTTAGATCATCTGTCTGTTAGATTATCCTGACTGATGTAGTACGTAAATATGTCCCAGAAAGAGTGATCATACTGTGATCTTTGTTTTCAGTTTACTTTTTCACATTGGGTTTTCTTGATGGAAAGTGATTTTAAAAATAGCCTTAAAATGTGATGATCACCCTCTTCCTTTAACAGACTGCAGAGTTGGATAGATGCATCCAGCAATCGTTCGCTTGTGATAAAAGGAAATGTGAAATTTTAGGCACAAGAACATTTCTAGCTCATGTCCAGATTGTAGGGAGATCACAAACTTGACAGAGCTGAAGCTGCCTTGAGAGGCAGGGTTGCCATGCACAGCTGCGCAAGTTGTGTACTGCACTTAGTGGGCACACATCAAATGCTGGTTTGAGAGAAACTGTGTTATGTGCTGTGGGGAAACGTAGCTGACAATGACATTTGAATGGAAAGAAGCTACCCCTGTACTTGTGATGCTACTTAGAGAACGCCATGAATGGGCCTCACATGGAGGTTCTCAATGAATTAAGTGGTTGTGGCACTCTTGGCTGTGCTTGAGGAACCGAGTACCTCATGACATAAGCACTGTGGCTGTGGAGCATATGGCTTTGCTGAGGTCGGCACCTCGCAATTAGAGCAGCTTAAATGCATCTGGCTTGCGAGGGGCCATTAAAAATCTTTAAATAGCAGGGAACTCTTGGAAATGCCCACAAATTCCAAGACAGCCGGGCTGAGCCATTCACTATTTTAATTGGTCAGACGAATTTCTATGCCTTCCTTTCTCCTTCTAGGAGGTGGAGGAGACATAACCACAAGACTGTATTTCAAATGACCTCTTCAGAGGCAATTTCAAAGCAATTAAGTACAGGCTGAACCCAAAGTGTATGTCGAATTAAATATCAGCTAGGATTTTCTATGAAGATTCTATTAAGAATAGAATAGAATGGGTTAAGACTGGAGAACCCAAAGGTTAGATTTAACTCTCTATGAAAATGTTTTTTTTCTCTTGTGGTTTTCCCCAAGCTTTGCCATTTGCGAGGATCTTGCATCCACAGTAAACATTCCTTTACATGGCAAGCTGAATGCAGTACTTACATTCTCAACTAATTTATTGAGCCCTACTGCGTGCCAGTACTCAATATCTAATTTGTGTTTGGCTCTAGGATTTTGAATAATGTCCCATGGTTCTTATAACTGGGCGGTTCCTTGAAAGGAAATGTTTTTATAGTGGCTGCTTAATTGTGACTGATTCATCACAGGGAGAGTTTGCCTGGGTAACAGATTTGGGTCTGAGGGTCTGTTAGAAGGTGGTAGTGTGGAAGAGGGGCTTAACCCTTCAAAAGGATGTCAGAGCAAACTCCATACACCCTTGCTTTATGACCTGTGGACCAGCATGGCAGCTTGGTAGATTGCCCTGTGATCCATACAAAGATCTGCTTGCTCTCTGAGATTTTGGACACCTTCTCTAGATCCTTGAGTGTTGGGCCTTTTCTGAATGACATGGGAGTGGAAGGGAACACCCACTCGCCCCCATTCATCCATCCTTTTACCTTGGTTAACTCCTAGGCAGCAGGGTTCTGCTTCATCACCTGTGCCCTCTGGTGCCTGAGCACAAAAGGTTTTGACAAACAGCTGTTAAATCCATTCTGTGAACATGAATTGAGCTCTTATTGTATACTGTGCATTGGGATTGGGACTGTGGACCATTCAGAGATGGAAGGGTTCATGTTCAAGGGGTCTCTGGAGGCATTGACCCTCTAGATATTTTGGGGGTGGAGTGAGATGATGATCTAGCAGGAAGGTCCAACCTACATTTAGCAGCTCTCTGGTGTGGAAAATTCCCGTGGAAGCTGGTTTAGCCCTAGGATTTCCCTGGCAGCACTGACTCTTGCCTTCATCAGACCCCATTTGGTCCCCCCGCTCCAAACCTAGGTGTTGCTAGGTGTATTGAAGATTCCCTTCTCTACTTTTTAAAGATCTCCTCCCCCGATTTTTCAGTATGTCTGCTGATTCCTTGAAGACTTCACTAGTTAGAGCTATTAAGAAGCTTTCAAAACACTTCTTCAGAGAACTGGATTGGTACTTTTTCTGCGTCGCTGTCTCCCCAGCCTCTTGAGGACTAATTCTTTTCCCTTTCAGGTTTCTCTCTTCCTCTCGCCCTCGCTTACTCCCAGCCTTTGAGAGCTGCATTTGCAGTAAATCACAGAAATGTTGCTAATGTCAGCAGCACTGATACTGCATTAGAGGAGCTGCTGTAGAGGAAATTATCCAGAGGGTGTTGCTGAAATGCAGAGCCATTTTGTAGGGTGTTTTGTAGAAACCGTTTTCTCCCCTTGACAGACCTCATTCATTTTTGCAACTTAGTAGGCACAGTGGAGGAAGAACCACCTAAAACAATTTTTTTCTCCATCTAAGTTTTTTGTCGGAGTTTTAGTGACGATGAATGAGCAGGGTACACTGAGCAGCTAGCTACATTGGCGAGTGAAGACGGCTGAGGCTGCTTGCAAAACAGAATGTACCGGGGCGTTGAGACTCCATCTCAAAGACCCTGGGAGAAGGGCAAAGTGAGGGCACACCTCATTCTACATAAACTGTTCTTAAAAATAGATAAGCATAAACCAAAGCCCATTCTAGAGGCACACAGAACTTGCTTTTTAAATGCTTTTTGCAAGAAATCCTTCTGGAGAGTAAATATCCATCTTGCAGAGGGATTTTCATATACAATTCCAGGTTTGTTTGTAGTGAGATACACTTGCATATCTTCAAGACATGTAACCTGACTGCCTCTCTGAGCAGGGAAGCAGGGCAGCTTGTCGCGCGGCACTGAGGGCCAGCTGAGGAGGGACACTCTGGATTTAGAATGGCAGCAATCCCTGAGCCTGTTCTGTTTCCCTGGCAGCGTTCAGCAGCCTGGATGAGGACCCTATGCAGAGAAGAGGAATAATGTAGAAGGGGCTAGTTCCAGGTAGTTCCAGGAAAGGACAGGAGGGAAGGGAGTTGAGTCTGTGAGCTGAAGGGTGTAGTGTTGAACGTGGAGTCTAAGCTGAGTGGGGTAGGAAGAAAGAGGACGTGGGGAGGGCATGAGAGGGGGCAGGAGAGTAGAGGCAGG
Organism: Aethalodelphis obliquidens; assembly: GCF_003676395.1. Taxonomy (NCBI): domain Eukaryota; kingdom Metazoa; phylum Chordata; class Mammalia; order Artiodactyla; family Delphinidae; genus Aethalodelphis; species Aethalodelphis obliquidens. The sequence goes on along the minus strand of NW_020837965.1, from coordinate 13,306,753 downwards.
ATGTGATGGGGGAGTAATTAAGCGAGAGAGCCAGAAGAATCGGATGTGCAAGTCAGCAGCAGGTTTCCGTAACTGAGTACTTCTGAGGTGGGGACATTTCTCGCAACGACGCTGACGAGGTTCAGGATGTGGCCCAAGAGGAGGCAGTGGTAGTGGGTGCTGTTGGTGCCCCACGAGCTCTCCCGACGTGCTTTCCTGGCCCTGTGCACCCATCCTTCAGAGTCTGTGTCCTTTCCCCTTGTAGCGCGTGCCCACAGCCTTTTTCAGAGGACTTCCCTGGGTTTACTGGTGCCTCTTTTCAGCAGTGTTTCAGGGTGTTTGTCTCCCCTAGGGCTTTTCCGTAGCCAGTGACAGGTTGCAGGAGTGAAAGCCTAGCTCCCTTGCTTTAGGGTGAGACAAACGCAGGGATGTAATTTATGCTGCAGAGCCCCCGCGGGCTCAGGCAGAGACCAGGGGCCTCACCTGGAATTGCACCTTTGCTTGGCTTCTTGCCCTTCGTTTTCCTGCTTCCTCGCTTCCTTGTGGGCTCTTCTGGAAGCACTGCTTAAATAAATTGCTTACAAACCAATCTTCATCTCGGGCTCTGCTTCTGGGGAACCTGACCTGAGTCAGTGGTTGAAGTGGAATGGAGATGGTAATGGTGCTGAAATCAGGGAAATGGGAGGCGCGGGTATTGGGTGGGTTCTCTGTGGTACATTAAAGTCATTCAGGAGGAAAGCAGGACCTGGATGGTGGAAGGCGTCAGGGAGAAGTCAGGTCTACCACTGACAGCCATAAAGCAGAGTAGGAAGAAGAGGACCCAGAGGGCTTGGGTCTCAAAGCAACAGGGGCTTTGACAGAGTGTGGAGTATTGGTTTTCTGGGACAGCCTTGTCCTGATGTTGTGGGTGAGGGAGATTGAGCAACCTCTACCTGAATGCTACCCTTAGAGGGCAGTATCCTCAGGGGAAGCCCAAGTGTCAGGGAAGAATGTGGAGGAAGTAGGGGAGGTCTTCAGTTCTGCAGCAGGGGGTCCTGCGGTATCTTTGGAAAGGTTTGGAATGGGAGAGGAAGGGCAGGTTGGATCAGAGCAGAGGAAGCAGAGAGTAGAAGACAGATCAAAGCTACATGGAGGCCACACTGGCCTTGCACCTCTTAAAAGAATTGATCCTTTTCAGCTTCCTGGTGGATGGTGGCTTGGCAGCCTGAACTCTGAGTGTAGAGTTTGGTACTATTCCTGGCACAAAGTTGGCATGTATTGGCTGAATAAGTGAACGAATGACACATCAAGTTTCTAAATACCCCTTCCTTTTTCGTTATTGTAAAACATTAGCACACTCATCACTTCAATGTATTTTATGCCCTGATAGATACGGAATTTATCCAGGTACCTGTACCCACCTCTGTCACCATCATAGGATGGGATGCAATGAACAGATTTCCTGAGGTTAGAGAATTAGGCAGTAGCATGGGTTATGGACTTAAGTCACAGAATCTTTCTCCCTAATGGATTAACACTAGTTTTTTGGTTTTCCTTTCTGCTGTGGATCTGTAAAAATAATTGGTTAAATGAATACAACTATTCAGGATCTATGTGTTTGTGACCACTGATACCGAAGGGACTTTACTGAGGCTGGAGGAATGCCTGTGGAGGGCGAGGTAGGGCTGTCGAAGTAACACGGACCCTGAGGCCATGTAAAGAGTTGTGGCATTGTAACTGCTGGGGTTTAAGAAGCAGCTAGATTGGAATTTTAGAAGGATCGCTTGGCTCCAGCCTGGTTGGGAGGGGTCCCCTGCAGAGAGCTGCAGGAGAGGTAACTAACTGCTTTTGATGTGACATCTGGGAAAGGCAAACCTAGCTCGAAGGAATGGGTCCTGACAATAGGATTTCAAACGCTTGGCCCCAGGGTAAAGGAGGTGTTTTGGGAACTGCAGCTGTTTATATTATTTTTAATCCCAAAGGAAAGGGAAAAAAACCTTTCCTTTTAAAAGTGCTCTAGCTAATTTAAATTGTGGAGGAAAAACTTAGAGCAGGAGACAAAATATATTATTCACGAAGCATTTTGGAACAAAGGAACCCCAGCCGTGGCTGTGCACCTTTCAGCCTTGACCGTGGAGTCGAAAACAACAAATGAGTCCATCTCGCCAACATGGCAGAGTCTGGGGTCTGTCCGCAGAACCAGAAGGTAGGCAGCCCTGGATCCTGAAAGATGAGCAGACCTGCGGGAAATGATGGAGCTGTTCTGACCAGCTCAGCACATACAAGAAATACCTCTGGCTCTTCGCTCTTTGTGCTCGTGTGCGTAAGTGAGAGTTCATTTCACTGCAGCAATAAAGGCATCTCGCTTGCTAGCAGGAGTAAGCTATAACGCCTAGGAATTCTGGAACAGAGGTCTGTTGAAGAGAGTTTCCTGGAAGCCAGGGGTAGAAAATAGTCTATGAGAAGGCCATTAATGAGCAGTAGGATAGTCCTACGAGACAGTAATCAGTTCATCAAACACACCCTGAGACCTCTAGCAGACCAGGCCTTGGGAATGATGTTGGGGGTGGAGTGGAATAAGACTGACTACCTTTGGGACTTCCATGGTGGCGCAGTGGTTAAGAATCCGCCTGCCAATGCAGAGGACAAGGGTTTGAGCCCTGGTCTGGGAAGATTCCACATGCTGCGGAGCAACTAAGCCCGTGTGCCACAACTACTGAGCCTGCGCTCTAGAGCCTGCGAGCCACAACTACTGAGCCCACGTGCCACAACTACTGAAGCCCGCAGGCCTAGAGCCCATGCTCCGCAACAAAGAAAAGCCACCGCAATGAGAAGCCCGCGCACCGCAACAAAGAGCAGCCCCTGCTCGCCGCAACTAGAGAAAGCCTGCATGCAGCAACGAAGACACAACACAGCCAAAAATATAATTAATTAATTAAAAACAAAAAGGAAAAAAAAAAGATTGACCACCTTTGATGTCTAGGAAGCCACACCCTGGTGCTCCCCCTTTGCTCTCTCATTCTTTCTGGTTCTTCCTCTGTTGTCTCTTACATGTTCCTCCCTTGAGCACCATCTTTTACTCTCTTCTCATTCTGCATCTCCTTCTGGACCATTTCATCCAGTCCTGTGGCTTCAATATCACCTATATTCTCATCACTCTCAAACCTAGGCTTCCAGCTAGATTTTGTCCCTGAGTTCCAGTCCCTTAAGTCTAATGTCTACTGGATATGGCCACCTGGATGTGCCACGGAAGCTGTAAACCCAGGCCTCCTGCCTTTTCTGTCCTGGAGAACACCACGCTCTTCCAACCAGGTGCTTGGGTGTCATCCTGGATCCTGCCCTCTCCACACTTCTCGCTTTCTGTCAATCACTAGGACCTGTGGATTTTACTTCCTTAACACCCCTTGTCTCTGACCCCCTCCTCTCCATCCCTTGTGCTACTGCCTGAGTTGAGGCCTCCATGCCAAGAGCCTCATTCTCCAGGCCCTGTCTGCTGGTGAAGACCCCTGACTTTGTGCCATGCCATTGGCTTATAAATACAACAAGAGAGTTGGGGAAGATAGGAGAAACCATCTACTTACTAGTCCTGAAAGAAGAAAGAAGTCGGTGATCCTTTGAGCCCCAGATGAATCCAGCAACCTTTGTTTTCTTCTCAGGCTGGGGGTCCACTAATGGGCCAGGGCTTCAGCCTTTGGGTCCTCAAACCCAAATTGATGCTGTTTGGTCCTAGTCAGAGGAACCCCAGGAGGGCCAGCTGGAGGGAAATTCTGCCTGCTTGCTACCAGAGAGGTGATTCACCAAGGGTGATTCATTCCATCCAACGGATTTTTTTACCCCCACCCCCAAATATTTTGCACCCATGAGTAAAAGAGAACCTTCTAGCCCTTTGTGAAGAGAACAAGAAAGCTCAGAACTGAGCGTTTGGAGCACAGTGAAGTGGATTACAAGCTCTCCTTGGACTATTTGCTTTCTGAGAATTTTGACACCTTGACTCAGGATGTCTGTCTGTGAGAAAACAACAACCACCACTAGCACCAGATTCGGTGAACTCAGCAGTCAGACTTTCCTTTGGGCACGTGTGCAAACTTGATATCATAAATGCTGGCATAGGGCAGATTTGTGGATGGATGGATGAATGAATTCAGGAATGAGCAAATTGTACCTAGGAGCCTTCCAGCTGTAGGCACTGTGCTAAGCTCCACATTGAGACGTAGAGAAAATCTCAAGGGGAAGGGCATCTGGTTGTACTGAGGGGTGGGCAGTCAGGGAGGACTTCTTGGAGGTGGTAACACATGAAGAGAGTTTTGAAGTATGAGGAGCAGTTGGCCAGATAAAGAGTGAGAAGGAGAAAGGAATTGGGAAGCAAGACCTATTCCTCTGGGCTCGGCATGCAGGGGCCTGGGTGTTGCTTGCCTGGGGCAAAGGTTGCTTGTGGGGAGACAGCCAGGCACGAGGTCCTGGAAGGGAGTCTTGCTGCAAGCCATGGAGCCTGCATGTTCTTCTGAAGCTCCGTGGTGCCTGGAGTGGAGCTTGAGGATGAGGTGGGTGTGATCAGATCCACACCTTGGAGAGGCCCCCTGGAGGACGTGGAGGGTGCATTTAAGAGGGGCAGGACTGGAGGCTGTCCCAGCAATTCAGGCGAGGACAGAGCTGAGTCAAGGTGGCAGCACATTCTTACCTCCTTCTTCCTCCCCTTTCAGTCTTGCTTCCCATTGTCGTGGCTCTCTGTACCAGAAATTTCAGGATACCTTGGTCTCTTCCATCTGGAAACAAAGCCTGAAGTTTTTAAGGAGGGCTAGAAGGAGAGGGCAATGATAAAACCTAAAGGGAGAGCCTCGTCTGTGGTGGCATTTTGGGGACATGGCTTGGTTATTTAGTATGTCTAGACTGAGTGTCATTGCATCTTTTTTTTTTTTTTTAAAAATCTTTATTGGAGTATAGTTGATTTACAATGTTGTGTTAGTTTCTGCTGTACATCAAAGGGAATCAGGTATACATATACATATATCAACTCCTTTTTTAGCTTCTTTCCCCATACAGGTCATTACAGAGTATTGAGTAGAGTTCCCTGTGCTATACAGTAGATACTTATTAGTAATCTATTTTATATATAGAAGTGTGTATATGTCAATCCCAGTCTCCCAATTTATCCCCCCTCTTTACCCCCTGGTAACCGTAAGTTTGTTTTCTACATCTGTACCTCTCTTTCTGTTTTGTAGATTAGTTCATCTGTACCCTTTTTTTAGATTCCACATATAAGCTATATCATATGATATTTGTCTTCCTGTGTCTGACTTCACTCACTATGACAATCTCTAGGTCCATCCATGTTGCTGCAAATGGCATTATTTCATTCTTTTTTATGGCCGAGTAATATTCCATTGCATATATGTACCACATCTTCTTTATCCATTCCTCTGTTGATGGACATTTAGGGTGCTTCCATGTCCTGGCTATCGTGAACAGTGCTGCTGTGAACACTGGAGTGCATGTATCTTTTCAAATTATGGTTTCCTCTGGATATATGCCCAGGAGTGGGATTGCTGGATCATATGGTAACTCTAATTTTAGTTTTTTAAGGAACCTCCATACTTTTCTCCACAGTGGCTGTACCAATTTACATTCCCACCCACAGTGTAAGAGGGTTCCCTTTTCTCCACACCGTCTCCAGCATTTATTGTTTGTAGATTATTTGATGATGGCCATTGTGACCAGTGTGAGGTGATACCTCATTGTAGTTTTGGTTTGCATTTCTCTAATAATTGGATTTTAAAATAAAGCCTGTAAAGTGATGGTCATTGCATTCTTACCAGGACCAGCTTGATCATGTCTAAGGTGAACCTATCACATGGAAACAGGAAACACAAGGTCTGGCTGCAAGGTATGTGGAATCAGACGGAGCACACACATTCTCTTGGCTGTTCTTAGAGGCAGATCATGGCTGAAACCAGCTGCTGTGACAACCGCGGGGTGATGGGGCTGGAATGGTCTCTTCCTCGTCTCTCCTTCCCTCTTCCCAACACCCACCCTCTGGTCCAGCCAGGGAAGGCTTTTGGGGATTCCAGGCTCAGCTTTAACCTGGGGCTTTATGGAAGCTCTGAGCTGCCTATGCAGGTGGCCCTGGAACAATTCCAGACCCGGGGGGGGGGTGGTGTTGGTGGTGGTTGGTGAGGGGAGGCAAGTGTTCACTGCCTCTCACCAGCGTGTTGCAGTCACAGCTGTACTTTGCATGGGTTGACAGGCAGAGTCATGTCGCTATGTGACAGTGGTACCTCCGAGGTGGCTGCATTTCACGTTCTCAGGATACCCCGAATCCCGTTTGATACCCAGCATCCCGAATGCCATTTGTTCCAGGTGCTGTGGAAGAGTGCGGGTACTCGGGGTTAGGGGTCTGAAGCTGGATCCAAGGATGCCACTGCTTACTAGCTTGTGATAGGCTAGTCAGTGTCACCTCCCCTGGCCTCAGTTCCTCACCTGTCCAAGGGGGATAGATAATGACCACGGCCCACCACAGAAGGCTTTGTGAAGATAAACTAGATCTTGCATCAGATCTTTGTCAATTCTCCCACTACCTCTGAAGGCAGGGATGTGTCTTATTCATATATACATCCCCAGGGCCAAGCATGGTGCCTGGTGAACTCATGTGTTTGTTGATTGAATGTATGAATGGATGATGCAGTAAAGTGTACGGGGCTCGGGAAAGCCTGAATGGTACAAAATTGAACAAATTCAAACAAGAAGAAAAAGATTTCCACATGTGCCCCCATATCCACCCACATCTACAGAAAAAATGGGATGGGCTACTGTTTGGGAGGAAACATTGTAAAGTGAAAATTATTGTCTTCCAACATTTTCCTTCTCATCAAGTCTTGGCAGCACTTTTGCTGCCAAATCCTTTTCTGTTGGCGTTGTGAATAGGCCATTACTTTATATGCCTCATCCATTATTGACACATTTTAGATGAAAGGGCTCTTTCCACCTGGAGTTTCTTTTTTTCCTAGTTTTCTGTTCCTACGGTCCAGAGAACTGACTTTGAGGTCAGGTTATTCTAATTTTAATCCTGGCTCCACCACTTTCTGGCCACCTGACCTGGGCTTAGTCCTTTAAGCTCTCTGGGTCTCAGTTTCTTTGTCTGTGAAGTGGGCATGTGTGGCGGCCGTGAGCAGGCATGCGCCACGCAGGCCTCCAACTGGAGGGAGTATAACCGAGCAAGAGCCCGGCTGCTGCTCTGGCATCCTCTGTGGTCACACTTCCTGTGGGCTGCTTCCAGCCTGTGGCCGAGGACAGCAGGGACCCTAAAGCAGGCCTCTCCCGGGAGACACAGGACTCCTCAGATGGCTGACTCTGGCTCAAGAACTCCTTGATGGCTGTGCTGAGCCTTCTTGGGCTGCAGGTGGTCTAGGACTCCCACACCCTCCCTTCCTTCCCGCTCTCCATCAGTGGAGTCAGACTCACAGTGTGTCTGCTGGCTGTCCTCACCACCTGACTGCATTTCCCTTAATAAAATCCATACACATTTATTTTTATGAATTTTATTTTATTTTTTTATATAGCAGGTTACTAGTTATCCATTTTATACATATTAGTGTTTACATGTCAATCCCAATCTCCCAATTCATCACACCACCACCACCACCCCCCTGCCACTTTCCCCCCTTGGTGTCCATATGTTTGTTCTCTACATCTATGTCTCTATTTCTGCCCTGCACATTTAATCCCTTCTTGGCATCTGCTTCTGGGAGGACCTGGACTCACACAGGGGAGATAATACCTCATGGTGAGGACCAAATGCAACAATGTAAACAAGTGTTTTTCAGAGTCACAGGCACAAAGTGAGTGTGCAATAAGTGGCAGGAACTCCTATTATCTGCACCACCACTGTCACTATCATCTGGCCGATTTTGCTTCTTTGGTGGCTCCAGGCACAGAGAGCTCCAGTGGCAGATCCCAGGTCACAAGGCAACTTAGTATTAGAGTGAGAGCAACTGTGGTTTCTGAGCAGAAGAAATAGATTAAATAAAACATCCTTTGTAAAATAGAAATATAGATCAGTGGAACAGAATGGAAAGCCCAGAGATAAACCCACGCACATATGGTCACCTTATCTTTGATAAAGGAGGCAAGAATATACAATGGAGAAAAGACAGCCTCTTCAATAAGTGGTACTGGGGAAACTGGACAGCTACATGTAAAAGAATGAAATTAGAACACTTCCTAACACCATACACAAAAATGAACTCAAAATGGATTAAAGACCTAAATGTAAGGCCAGACACTATAAAACTCTTAGAGGAAAACATAGGCAGAACACTCTATGACATAAATCACAGCAAGTTCCTTTTTGACCCACCTCCTAGAGAAATGGAAATAAAATAAAAAAATAAACAAACGGGACCTAATGAAACTTAAAAGCTTTTGCACAGCAAAGGAAACCAGAAACAAGACGAAAAGACAGCCCTCAGAATGGGAGAAAATATTTGCAAATGAAGGAACTGACAAAGGATTAATCTCCAAAATTTGTAAGCAGCTCATGCAGCTCAATATCAAAAAACAAACAACCCAATCCAAAAATGGGCAGAAGACCTAAATAAACATTTCTCCAAAGAAGATATACAGATGGCCAGCAAACACATGAAAGGATGCTCAACATCACTAATCATTAGAGAAATGCAAATCAAAACTGCAGTGAGGTATCACCTCACACCTGTCAGAATGGCCATCATCAAAAAATCTACAAACAATAAATGCTGGAGAGGATGTGGAGAAAAGGGAACCCTCTTGCACTGTGGGTGGGAATGTAAATTGCTACAGCCACTATGGAGAACAGTATGGAGGTTCCTTAGAAAACTAAAAATAGAACTACCATACGACCCAGCAATCCCACTACTAAGCATATACCCTGAGAAAACCATAACTCAAAAAGAGTCATGTACCAAAATGTTCATTGCAGCTCTATTTACAATAGCCAGGACATGCAAGCGACCTAAGTGTCCATAGACAGATGAATGGATAAAGAAGATGTGGCACATATATACAGTGGAATATTATTCAGCCATAAAAAAGAAATGAAATTGAGTTATTTGTAGTGAGGTGGATGGACCAGAGACTGTCATACAGAGTGAAGTAAGTCAGAAAGAGAAAAACAAATACTGTATGCTAACACATATATATGGGATCTATAGGAAAAAAAAAAAAAAAGGTTCTGAAGAACCTAGGGGCAGGACAGGAATAAAGACACAGACGTAGAGAATGGACTTGAGGACACGGGGAGGGGGAAGGGTAAGCTGGGACGAAGTGAGAGAGTGGCATGGACATATATACACTACCAAATGTAAAATAGCTAGCTAGTGGGAAGCAGCCGCATGGCACAGGGAGATCAGTCAGTGCTTTGTGACCACCTAGAGGTGTGGGATAGGGAGGGTGGGAGGGAGATGCAAGAGGGAGGAGATATGGGGATATATGTATATGTATAGCGGATTCACTTTGTTATAAAGGAGAAACTAACACACTGTTATAAAGCAATTATTCTCCAATAAAGATGTTTAAAAAATTTTACAAAAAAAGCATCCTTTGTAAACTTATCCAAGTTAAGGAAAAGACACAAACCAAATCCTTTTCTAGCCATCGAAATGTGCAGTCATCTTTGCTAAAGCAACCTACTCCATTTTTCATCAAACGCACAAAAGATTTTGTAACATTCTGAGGTCCCTGCCAATACTCGTGATACGTACAAATATACTCCAATCAGTAAGTCAGGGCGGCTTGCATTTCCCAAGAACCATGAGGGGGTAAAAAAAAAAAAAAGAAAAAGAAAAAAGTGGTCATTGTTATTCACATTTGTCATATAAGGAAACAGAAACTAAGTGGCGGTTTCAAGGTCACCCAGACACTGGTGGGTTTGTGATCGGAACTCTCTGGTTTTTGTTTCTGGTGTTTTGGAACTCAGGGATTGGTGGATTCTGTTCAAACTCTGCTCCTAAGCTCAGTCTCTTAGCAAACTGGCGCCAGGAACTGGCCCGCAAAGACCTTTCTCAAGCCCAATTCTGCCCAGCCTCAGGGGTGCTAGAAGCCCTGGAATCATCCATGATGCAAATAAAGTCAGTGAAGGAAACTGATCTCCATGCTCAGGGCCATCATTTGTCACCCAGAGAGGCTTCATCCTAATGTTTTTTACCTGACGCTGTGGAGCATGTTCACTAAGTAGACTGTCAACCCTGTGAAGCTGGGAGGGACCGTGCCATATCCCCACCACAGCACAGCCCCATTTGGTGCTAAATAAATGCTTGTTCTTGAGGGTGGTGGTGATTCTGATGGGGCTTCTGTTTATAGTCCGAAGGAGTCATCATCATCATCACCAACAACAGAAAACAAATATTTGCTCTTGGCCAGGCACTGTGCCAAGAAATGGGGATCCAGTGATGAAAAGTCAAGCCTTCTGACTCCAAGGAGTTCATGGTCTTGTGGGGAGACGGTCACGTCGAGTCTGCCTGGAGAGGCCAGGATGGCTTCACAGAGGAGGCAGCTTGGAGCTGAGACTCAGGAGGGCGGGAGTTCCCCAGGCAGATGGGGGTGGGGAGGGGACTCCTGGCAGAGGGAACACACGTGAAGGAGTGGCGGTGTGAACAGAGCACTGCTGTGTTAGAGAACCTGTCCAGTGTTGCTGGAATGTCAAGCTGTTTTCCATATGACCCCGCCATCCACCACTGTGGGCGTGGTTTGGAGGTGCCAACATTTCTTCCTGCCTTTCCTTTTTCATTAGAAGGTTCTTTTCATCAGCCATCAATGATTGGCTTCCCACTATGTGTCAGGCACTGGGCAGGTTACTGGGGTACAAGAGATGAGGGGGGTCGACACGGTGCCTGCCCTCCTGGAGCTCTAAGTCGAATGATGAGCAAACAGGTTCTGTCAACATCATAGTGCAGAGAGTGGGGGCCGAGGGAGACCTAATTTAGTGGGGGGGGTGTATTAGTTTCCTGTGTCTGTTGTAACAAGTTGCCACAAACTTAGTGGCTTAAAACAACACAAATTTATTATCTTATGGTTCTGGAAGTCAGAAGTTAAAAATCTGTCTTACTGGGCTGAAATTAAGGTCTAGGCAGGGCTGGAGGCTCTAGGGGAGAATCTGTTCCTTGTCTTTTCCAGCTTCTAGGGACTGACTACATTCCTTGTCTTATGGCCACATCACTTGGACCTCTACTTCTGTCCTTAAATCTGTTTCTTTCTCTGACCCTCCTGTATTCCTCTTATAAGGACATTTGTGATGACACTGAGTCCACCCAGATACTCCAGGATCATCTCCCCAACTCAAGGTCCTTAACTTAATCAGATCTGCAAAGTTCCTTTTGCCATGTAAGGTAACATATTCATAGGTCCCAGGGATGAGGATATGGCATCTTTGGGGGCTGTTATTCTGCCGACCACAGAGGGTGCAGGGGGAAGGGGAGGAGGTGCTTCTAGAAGTGGTATTTAACCCCCAGACTTATGGGTCAGAAGGTGGGTGAAAGTGGAAGCAAGGAGGTCACTTATGAGGCTGTTGGATTAGACCAGGCAGGATGTGATGGTGGCCATGGTGATGGTGAGACGCGCAAGGGATTAAGATACAGCGAGGAGGGCGAAAGAATGGGAAATGAGGACAAAGTTGAAAGAAAGCAGGCCTGGGCGAGGCTGGACTTCTCCGTATCAACAAGGGCAAGTTGGAACCTGAATGTAATGCCTTTAGGGAATATTAGCAAGAACATAATGCCCAGGGTGCTAATTCTAATTCTTGAGTCAGAGATTCCAGAGAGTTCTGTGTTCATGTAGGTCAGAAGGAAATGTAACATTTACTGACTTATTTGGTAGAATAATGTACAATAAAAAGCTGATATTCAACTTTGGTTCCCAAAGAGAAAATCTGATTTTGAGGTTCTACGAGGAAAAGCAGACTTTACAAACTAGATTCTTCCAGGTGTTGTCAGGGTCATTGGTGTTTGACTGAGGACGAGTGACATTCCTACACTTTTATTTACCCTGAGTTCCCCAAGGCAGAGATAGAGCAGTTTAACTCTCACTGAGTGGGACTGTTTGCCTCACTTAGATAATTAGGTTTGTCACCTCCTAATATACATTATTTACACAACAGCCAAGCTGCACCTTGACAGAGGCCATAATAAGCATTAGTATTATAAAAGGAGAACAAAAGCGAAGGGAAATGGCCATTCGTTGCGCACCAGGCCGATTTCTGAAATGTGTGATACCATTCTGTGTGTGACACTGCGCTGAACTTGAACTTCCTGCCGTTCCCGAAGAGTCCCCAAATTAACATATTTATATCCAAGGTAATGAAATTGCCCTTACAGAGAGCAGGGACCTTTGAGAATTCGATGTGTTCAAACCAGGGGAAGTTTCTTTTCCAATAACTTATTATTCGAGGAAAATAGAAGAAAAATTCTATCATTAATAGATCAGGAGTGATTACATGTAACTCATTGCATTTTCTATTGAGAAATACATTTAGGGTCTATTTTATTATTCTATTTTTTTCAGGAAACCAAGTTAACTGGAATATAACATCAGTCTTTGATTCCTTCCCTCATTATCACCACCTTTCTTTTTGCTTACCTTTAGTAGTTGTCAGAAACCCAAACTTTCTTTACACTGATTGATTTTTTTCAATTGCAGTATAGTACATTTACAATATTATATTAGCTTCAGGTGTAAAACAGTGATTCAGTATTTTTATAGGTTATACTACATTTAAAGTTATTACAAAAAATGGCTGTTCAATACATCCTTGTTGCTTATTTATTTATTTATTATGTTAAGCCAATGAAAACTTTTTTCTTGATGTTTAGTTGATTTACAGTATTGTATAAGTTTTAGGTGTACAACATAGTGATTTGCAATTTTTAAAGGTTATACTCCATGTCTAGTTATTATAAAATACTAGCTATATCACCTATGCTATACAATATATCCTTGTAGCTTATTTATTTTACACATAGTAGTTTGTGCCTCTAAGCCTGTACCCCTATCTTGTCCCTTCTCTTTTCCCTTGCCCCACTTGTTACCACTAGTTTGTTTTCTTTAAAATTTATTTATTTTTGGTTGTGTTGGATCTTTGTTGCTGCGTGCGGGCTTTCTCTAGTTGTGGTGAGCTGGGGCTACTCTTCGTTGCGGTGTGCGGGCTCATCGTAGTGGCATCTCTTGTTGTGGAGCATGGGCTCTAGGTGCACGGGCTTCAGTAGTTGCAGCACGTGGGCTTGGTAGTTGTGGTTCGCGGGCTCCAGAGCGCAGGCTCAGTAGTTGTGGTGCATGGGCTTAGTTGCTCCGTGGCACGTGGGATCTTCCCGGACCAAGGCTGGAACCCGTGTCCACTGCACTGGCAAGCGGATTCCTAACCACTGCGCCACCAGGGAAGTGCCCACTAGTTTGTTTTTTATATCTGTGAGTCTGTTTCTCTTTTGTTGTTTTTACTAGTTTGTTTTATTTTTTACATTCCACATATAAGTGATATAGAGTATTTGTCCTTCTCTGTCTGACTTATTTCACTAAACAAAATATCCTCCAAATCCATCTGTGTTGTTGCAAATGGCAAAATTTCATTCTTTTTTATGGCTGAGTAATATTCCATTGTGTGTATACACCACATCTTCTTTATCCGTTCATCTGTTGATGGACACTTCAATATCCTGGCTGTTGTAAATAATGCTGCTATGAACATTGGGGTGCATGTATCTTTTCGAAATAGTGTTTTCATTTTCTTCAGATATATACCCAACAATGGAATTGCTGGATCATATGGTAATTCTATTTTTGGTTTTTTGAGGAACTTCTATACTGTTTTTCATCGTGGCTATACCAATTTACAATCCCAACAGTGTATTAGTGTTCCCTTTTCTCCACATCCTTGCCAACATTTGATATTTGTAGACTTTTTGTTGATTTTGCCATTTTGACAGGTGTGAGATGATATCTCATTGTGGTTTTGATGTGTATTTCTCTGATAATTAGTGATGTTGAGGATTTTTTAATGTGCCTGTTGGCCATCTGTATATCTTCATTGGAAAAATGTCTATTCAGGTCTTCTGCCCATCTTTAATTGAGTTTTTTGGTTTTTTGATATTGAGTTGTGTGAGCTGTTTATCTATTTTGGATATTAACCCCTTATCGATCATATCATTTGCAAATCTTTTCTCCCATTCAGTAGGTTGTCTTTTTGTTTTGTCAATGGTTTCCTTTGCTGTGCAAAACCTTTTATGTTTAATTAGGTCCCATTTGTTTATTTTTGCTTTTATTTATTTTACTTTAGGAGGCAGATCCAAAAAAATATTGCTATAGTTTAAGTCAAAGAGGGTTCTGCCTATGTTCTCTTCTAAGAGTTTTACGGTTTCAGGTCTTACATTTAGGTCTTTAATCCATTTTGAGTTTATTTTTGTATACAGTGTGAGGAAATGTTCTAATCTTATTCTTTTACATGAAGATGTCCAGTTTTCCCAGCACCATTTATTGAAGAGACTGTCTTTTCTCCAGTGTATATTCTTGCCTCCCTTGTCATAGATTAATTGACCATAAGTGTATGGGTTTATTTCTGGGCTCTCTATTCTGTTTCAATGATCCATGTGTCTGTTTTTTGTGCCAGTACCATGCTGTTTTGATTATTGTAGCTTTGTAGTATAGTCTAAAGTCAGGGCGCATGATACTGCTAGCTTTGTTCTTTTTTTTCAAGATTGTTTTGGCAATTCGGGGTCTTTTGTGGTTCCATATAAAATTTAGGATTATTCTAGTTCTGTGAAAAATGTCCCTGGTATTTTGATAGGGATTGCATTAAATCTGTAGATTGCTTTGGGTAGTATGGACATTTTAACAATATTAATTCTTCCAATCCAAGAGCATGGGATATCTTTCCATTTCTTTGAATCATCTTCAATTTCCTTCATCAGCGTTTTATAGTTTTCATAGTATAGGTCTTTCACCTCCTCGGTTAAGTTTATTCTTAGGTATTTTTATGTGAGTTTTAAATGGGATTTTAAAAAACCTTTCTCTTTCTGATATTTCATTATTAGTGTATAGAAACACAACATATTTCTGTTTATTAATCTTGTATCTTGCAACCTTGCTGAATTCATTTATCAGTTTTAATAGTTTTTATGTGGAGACTTTAGGTTCCTCTATATAGAGTATCATGTCATCTGCATATAGTGATAGTTTTACCTCTTCCCTTCCAATCTGAATACATTTTGTTTCTTTTTCTTGGCTGAATTCTGTGACTAGGACTTCCAATACTATGTTAAATATAAGTGGAGAGAGTGGGCATCTTTGTCTTCTTCCTGAATTTAGTGGGAAAGCTTTCAGCTTTTCACTGTTGAGTATTATGTTGGTTGTGAGTTTGTCATAAATGGCCTTTATTATGTTGAGATATGTTCCCTCTCTATACACTTTAATAAGAGTTTTTATCATGGATGGATGTTGAATTTTGTCAAATGCTTTTTCTGCTTCTATTGAGATTATCGTGTGATTTTTATCTTTCCTTTTGTTAATGTGGTGTATCACATTGATTGATTTTCAAATGTTGAACCATCCTGTGACCCTGGAATAAAACCAACTTGATCATGGTGTATGATCCTTTTTATGTATTGTTGGATTTGATTTGCTAATATTTTGTTGAGGATTTTTGTGTCTATATTCATCAGAGATATTGGCCTGTAATCTTTTTTTTTGTATCTTTATCTGGTATCAGGGTAATGGTGATCTCATAAAATGAATTTGGGAGTGTTCCATCCTCTACAATTTTAGAGGGGAATATTTTGAGAAGGAAAGGTGTTAGCTCTTATTTATATGTTCGGTAGAATTCCTCTGTGAAGCCATCCCATCCTGGACTTTGGTTTGCTGAGAGATTTTTTTTATTACAATTTCAATCTTACGTCTGTTCATGTTGTCTTTTTTTCCTGACTCAGTCTTGGCAGGCTGTACATTTCTAGAAATGTGTCCATTTCCTCTAGGTTGTCCAATTTGTTGGCATATGACTGTTTATAGTATTCTTTTATGATTTATTGTATCGCTGTGGTATCAGTTGTTATTTCTCCTCTTTCATTTCTTACTTTGTTTATTTGGGTCTTCTCTCTTTTCTTCTTAATGAGCCTAGCTAAAGGTTTATCAATTTTGTTTACTTTTTCAAAAAACCACCTCTTGGTTTCATTGATTTTTCTAATACTTTTTGGTATCTATTTTATTTATTTCCTCTCTGATCTTTATTATTTCCTTCCTTCTGCTGACTTTGGGCTTTGTTTGTTCTGCTTTTTCTAATTTCTTTTTTTCTTTTTTTTTTTTTGCGGTACGCGGGCCTCTCACTGCTGTGGCCTCTCCCGTTGCAGAGCACAGGCTCCGGACACGCAGGCTCAGCAGCCATGGCCCACGGGCCCAGCCGCTCCACAGCATGTGGGATCTTCCCGGACCGGGGCACAAACCCGCGTCCCCTGCATTGGCAGGCGGACTCTCAACCACTGAGCCACCAGGGAAGCCCTCTAATTTCTTTAGATGGAAGGTTAGGTTGTTTATTTGAGATTTTTCTTGTTTCTTGAGGCCTGTATTGCTATAAACTTCCCTCTTAGAACTGCTTTTGCTGCATCCCATAGATTTTGGAAAGTTGTGTTTTCATTTTCATTTGTTCAGGGTTTTTTTCTGATTTCCTTTTTGATTTCTTTGTTGACTCATTAGTTTTTTAGTAGCATGTTGTTTAGTCTCTGTGGATTTGTGCTTTCCCCATTTTTCTTTCTGTAGCTGATTTCTAGTTTCATACTTCTGTGGTTGGAAAAAATGCTTGATATAATTTCTATCCTCTTAAATTTGTTGAGACTTGTTTTGTGGCCTGGCATGTGACCTATCCTGGAGAACAATCTGTGTGCACTTTAAAAGAACGTGTATTCTGCTGTTTTTGGATGGAATGTCCTGTATACATATATATCTATTAAGCCCAACTGGTATTGTGTCATTTAAGACCACTGTTGCCTTGTTGATTTCCTATCTAGATGATCTGTATATAGATGTAAGTGAGGTGTTAAAGTCCCCTATGTTATTGTATTGTTGTCAGTTTCTCTCTTTATGTCTGTTAATATTTGCTTTATATATTTAGGTACTCTTGTATTGGGTGCATATATGTTAATGAATGTAATATCCTCTTCTTGTATTGATCCTTTTATCAATATATAATGCCCTTCTCTGTCTTTTGTTACAGACTTTTAAAGTCTATTTTGTCTGATGTGAGTATTGCTACCTCTGCTTTCTTGTCATTGCCATTAGCGTGAAATATCTTTTTCCATGCCCTCACTTTCAGTTTGTGTGTGTATTTAGTTCTGAAGTGAGTCTCTTTGTAAGCAGCATATAGGTAAGTCTTGTTTTCTTATCCAATCAGCCACTCTATGTCTTGATTGGAACAGTTAGTTCATTGACATTTAAAGTAATTATTGATAGGTGTGTACTTATTGTCATTTTGTTATTTGTTTTCTGGTTGTATTTATAGTTCTTCCTTGTTCTTTTCTTCTTCTTTTAGTTCCTTCACTTATTTGATGATTTTCTTTAGTGGTATGCTTGTTCCTTTCTCTCTTGTTTTTGTGTATCTGTTGTAGGTTTTCACTTGTGGTTACCATGGGGTTCATATGTGTTGACCTGTATCTATTTGTTTTTGTTTGTTTGTTTGTTTTTTTGCGGTATGCGGGTCTGTCACTGTTGTGGCCTCTCCCGTTGTGGAGCACAGGCTCCAGACACGCAGGCTCAGCGGCCATGGCTCACAGGCCCAGCCGCTCCGCAGCATGTGGGATCTTCCCGGACCGGGGCACGAACCCGTGTCCCCTGCATCGGGAGGCGGGCTCTCAACCACTGCGCCACCAGGGAAGCCCATCTATTTGTTTTAAACAGGTAGTTCTTCAAGTTCGAACACATTCTAAAAGATATACAATTTTTACTTCTCCCACATATTTTATTTTTGATGTAATATTTTTCATCTTCATGTTTATCCCTTTACTGATTATTGTAGTTATACTTGATTTTACAACTTTTTTGTCTTTTAATCTTTGTACTAGCTTATTTAAGCAGTTTATCCTCAGCCTTTACTGTATATTTTCCTTTACTAGTGGGATTTTTCCTTTCCTATAGATACTTCTTCTTGTAGCCTTTTCTTTTCCACTTAGAGAAGACCCTTTAACATTTCTTTTAGGGCTGGTTTAGTATTGATGAACTCTTTTAGTTTTTGCTTATCTGGGAAGTTCTTTATCTCTCCTTCAATTCTAATTGATAATCTTACTGGATAGAGTGTTCTAGGTTGCAGATTTTTCCCTTTCAGCACTTTAAATATATCATGATACCCCTTCTGGCTTTTGCAAAGTTTCTGCAGAAAAATCAGCTGATAGCCATCTGGGGGATACCTTGTATATGACTCTTTGTTTTTCTCTTGCTGCCTTTAGAATTCTCTCTACCTTTTGGTGTGGATCTGTTTGGGTTCATCTTGTTTGAGACTCTCTCTGTTCTTCCTGGAGTTGGATATCTGTTTCCTTCTTCAGATTTGGGAAGATTTCAGTCATAATTTCATAAAATATATCTTCAACCCCCTTCTCTCTCCTTCTGGGCCCCCTATGATGTGAATGTTGGTACATTTGATGTTATCCTAGAGATCTCTTAAACTGTTCTAATTTTTAAATTTATTTTACTTTTTGCTGTTCTGATTGGGTGATTTCTGTTATTCTATCTTCCAGATCCCTTCTATGTTCTTCTGTGTCACCTCATCTGCTGTTAATTCCTTCTAGTGTGTTTTTCATTTCAGTTATCGTATTCTTTGGTTCTGACTGGTTCTTTATTTTACATTTTTTAGTTCCTTGTTAAAATTCTCATCTATTCTTTTACCTAATTCAGTTAGTATTCTTATTACTAATGCTTTGAATTCTTCATTTGGTAACTTGTTTATTTTGATTTCATTAATTATTTTTTCAGGGGTTTTCTCTTGCTTTTTCAATTGAGAAAATTCCTCTGTCTTCTCATTTTCCTTATCTTTCTCTGTTTCTATGAAATTAGGTAAAAGTTACCCATTGCTCCTTATGTTGGAGCATTCCTTTACAGTCTGAGTCTGCCAGTGGCTTTGGTGGGAGAGCTGGATTTGATGTGAACACAAGCCATATCTTTCCTCAGGTTGTGCTGACAGCTATTATCTTGGTAGGAGGTGGCGATGGAGATGGAGAGACTAGGGCTGGAGCAGGTGTAAGCTGAAGCTTCTGTGCTAAGTGTCCATCATCACCCTGTGGGGGAGCAGGGTCAGGTTCCAAGTTGCTAGAGCAGAAGCCGTGAGAGTTGGGCTTCCAAACCGGCTCAGTTCCCTTCATGTATGTGCTCTCCCCCTCCCAGCACTGGCACCCTCACTCCAGAGTAGAACAGTACTGGAGCAAGAGGAGCTAGCACAGGCACTCAGTGAGGGCTGGGTTACAGTCCATGGCGGTCCAGCCACCATCAGAGATCTGGACTGCCTCTGATGTGCCACTTGTATAAGTGAAGCAACGGCTGCCTCTGCCCTTCTCAGATGTTGCTTCAGGTTTGAGCTACCTCAGTGTCTCACGACTAAGGTCTCTCCTTGCTCATGGCAGCTTATTCCAGTGTGGAGCTGTGATGGGAGGCAAGCAAGGCTGGAATGTTCACTTGGATCAGGCTGGTGTATACACTGGGGAAGTCATGGGAAACCAGCCAGCCACCTGCTTGATTTCAATTTGCCCTCTCGTCCCTGCTTCAGGAGCAAGCCAGCACAAGCACGCTCCTCCTGAGTGGAGTCCAGGCTTTCCACAACCCTCCTGTTAGTCCCACCAGCTCTCCAGGGGGTCGTCTTCCTTATGTAGGACCCCAGGGTTGGGGCACCCAATATGTGGCTTGAACCACTCACTTCCCAGGGAGTGTCTCCACCCATGAAATCTCCCTTCTCCTCTGAGTCCCCTCCCAAGGACACAGGTCTCAACCTGTAGATGTATTTTTGATGTGTTTGTGGGGGGAGGTGAATTCTATGTCCTCCTGCCTGTCTATCTTGATCTGAGTGTCACTGTGTTTGGTTTTTGACTCTTCATTATAGCAAACTCACCCTTCTTTTGTTTTGTGACCATAGACCTGGATAAAGAACTTTTAAACTTGCTAGATGCTCATCTCTTCTATACTCTTGGTATTACCTAGCCCTCAGCACTTGGACAATTCTGCTGGGTATCCTTCTCCTACCTTTTCTTCTTCAAATTGCACAATATGTCTCTTTTTAAAATATCATGGTTTGTTGTGTGTCTTACACATCACTTAACAAGGAAACTAAGGGAGAAAATGAATGAGAAATAACAGAGACATGGCTTTCAAATTTGGACCCTTGTAGAGAAATATAAACATTTCAGACTCAATTAATATTATTTTTTGTGTGTGAAAACTAGAACACCTGGTGCTCACTGTTTTAGAATTCAACAGACACCTAGCAACTGCTTGAATTCCCTCACTGCAGGCTTGGTGAACCAATCTTTAATACTCACGTTTGAAAGCTGGCTTGAGAAAGACACCTGTGCTTTGTTTCCGACAAGTTTTGGGCTTTGTGTTTATAAACAAATTCTCTTTTCCCCTCTCACCCACCCCGTTTCTCAGTGGCCGTTCCTGCAGCAGCGCCCCCGGTGTGCCAGCCCAAGGGCACCACTAACGGGCATTACGCGGCCCCACGCCTCTCCATCTCCTCCCGAGCCACGGTGGTAGCCAGAATGGAAGGTGCCTCCCAGGGGGCCCTGCAGACCGTCATGAAGTGTAAAACAGTGGTTGCCATCTTCGTGGTCGTGGTGGTCTACCTCGTCACGGGCGGTCTCGTCTTCCGGGCATTGGAACAGCCCTTTGAGAGCAGCCAAAAGAACACTATTGCCATGGAGAAGGCAGAATTCCTGCGGGATCATGTCTGTGTGAGCCCACAGGAGCTGGAGACATTGATTCAGGTGAGCAAGGAGTGAGTCCACAGTAGAATCACCTTGGGTCGGGGGGAGAGTGTGACATTGGTTTTGTCTTTCTGGCTCACTGAGCTTTGCCGTTGGTTGAGATGCTACTGATGGTCAGGGAGGTCCTCTCTGGGAGGTGACACTTGAGTGGAGACCCGTGACAATGTGGGGGAAGAGGGGTCACATGTACAACGTAGGAGCAGGCTGTGTTTTGTA
Source organism: Aethalodelphis obliquidens (assembly GCF_003676395.1). Taxonomy (NCBI): domain Eukaryota; kingdom Metazoa; phylum Chordata; class Mammalia; order Artiodactyla; family Delphinidae; genus Aethalodelphis; species Aethalodelphis obliquidens. The sequence continues at coordinate 13,285,622 of NW_020837965.1, read as the reverse complement.
TCACCTGCTTTTGCACGTGGTGGCCAGAGGCAGCAGCCGGCAAAGGGCTTTGGATTTTCAGATTCGAGGCCACTTATATATGCTGATTAACTTTTAAATCTGTGTGAGATGCTGGGGTAAGAGGGTGGCCCAGAAACCAAAGAAAGAGAGAATTTTAAAGGAGCAGGGATGTATGAACCTGTCACAGGTGGATGAGAATGGAGCAGAGAAAAGGGCACCAGCTGTGGGATGGGTAGGGTGTTAGTGACTTGAAAGAGGCTTTGGTGGATTTGTGAGGATGAAATAATAAGGATAACAGTAACAGGGATAATCAAGGTTGCTATTTTTGAACACTTACTGTGTGTCAGGCACTGTACTAAAGCCCTTCCATGCCTTGGATATTAAGGAAAAAAGTGCATAAAAAATGGAGGCAGAGAACTTTGGGCCCCCGCCTACAGAAACAAGGCAGAGGAAGGGGTGGGGCGACCTTGGCAGGGGTGATGTGAGGCTGGGAATGGATGTGGGAGACAGGGAGTCATCTAAGGTGGCATGACAGGAGGAAGAGAAACAGGAGGCTTGAGAAGTGAGCAAAAGGTGGAGAGGACCGAGTCCTGGGAAGAGGGAAGGGAAGTGGTTTAGAGCCCAGCAGATGGGCTTCACCTTGGAGGTGAGGCAGGATGGCGGCCTCCAATCTACATGCCCTCCTGAGCCACGAGGAGTAGTGGTGGGGGGCGGTGACGTTTATGGAGGCAAGGGAGAGTCCCATCTTTCTGTGGGTTCTAAAGTTTGGAAGACAGAGGGATGGAAAAGACAGCTTTCACAATTCCTTCTGGCTCTGGGATTACCAGCATTGAATTCTTTTCTTTTAAAAGTTAATTAATTATATTTTTGGCTGCGTTGGGTATCTGTTGCTATGCACGGGCTTTCTCTAGTTGCAGCGAGGGGGGGTTACTCTTTGTTGTGGTGTGCCGGCTTCTCATTGCGGTGGCTTATCTCGTGGCAGAGCATGGGCTCTAGGCGCACGGGCTTCAGTAGTTGTGGCATGTGTGCTCCAGTAGTTGTGGCACCCGGGCTTAGTTGCCCTGTGGCATGTGGGATCTTCCCGGACCAGGGATTGAACCTGTGTTCCCTGCATAGGCAGGCGGATTCTTAACCACTGCACCACCAGGGAAGTCCCACCAGCATTAAATTCTAATGGCTAAAAAAAAATTCTAATGGCTACTACAAATTAGGATTCTGTAGGATTCACAAGTCTGGGCTGGCTTATTTATTTATCTATTTCCAGCCACACTGATAGGGGAGGGGAATTCTGAGGCTGCTTATGATCTGGCCCCTTCATAGTAGTTGTAGTCTTTTAAATTAGTTTCTATAATCTGACTTGACTCTTAGATTAATAGAAATATACATTTTTTTTCCTGGAATACATATGGTTTCATACCTATATCCTACAGTTTTTATTAAAAAATAAAATCTGGGCTTCCCTGGTGGCGCAGTGGTTGAGAGTCCGCCTGCCGATGCAGGGGACACGGGTTCGTGCCCCAGTCCGGGAAAATCCCACATGCCGCGGAGCGGCTGGGCCCGTGAGCCATGGCCGCTGAGCCTGCGCGTCCGGAGCCTGTGCTCCGCAACGCGAGAGGCCACAAGAGTGAGAGGCCCGCGTAGCGCCAATAAATAAATAAATAAATAAATAAATAAATAAATAAAATAAAACCTTACAATTCTAAAGGTCAAGGGGCAGTGTTTCATATCACTCTTTCTTAGATGGCCTTGTCTTTTTTTTTTTTTTTTTCTCCTTTCATGGTAAAATGCTACCAATCTGTCTAATTCGGGAGTAATTTTCAGTAAGGAACTTATTATACATGTTGTGGTGATATGTGGTGAGATCCTTTTTATTTAGTTGCAATACATGTAATAACCTAAAAGGTGGTCTGAATTGAACTGGACTTGTGCCTGAATTTTCTTTCCTTAGACAATGAGATCTTGAGGAAAGGGATCATATCTTATTATCTTTGCATCCATGTGTAGCCTCTGCATGGCTTTACATCTAATTACTACCCAATAGAGAAATGCTTTTGGGATGAGCTATCAAACTAAATCTATAACACTGGTGATGCCATGAGACATCTGAGCTTATTCATGCATTTATTTATTAATTCCGTATTTCTCTATTGTTCATTCTTTGGCCTTCTCCTTTATGAAAGAATTCAGTGGCCAGAATGAAGGACAGAATGGAGGAGGGTAGAGATTCTAGTTCTGGTGTTGCTGTTAAGACCCATCCTTTGACCTCGAAGATTTCTCTGTGAAATGAGGGTGTGTGTGTGTGTGTGTGCACGCATGCCCTTGAGATCATTTTTATAACAATTAAAACATATACCCTTTAGTAGCCACCCGTTATGAGCTAGGCCTCTTCTACCCATCATCTCATTTAATCTCTCCAACAACCTTCTAAGTTGGTATAATTATACCCATTTTACAGGTAAAGAACTGATGCTAAAAGAGGTTAAGTAACTTTCCAACCACCAACATGACAGAGCTGGGATTCAAAGTGAGGTCTGCCTGGCTCTACCCTGCCTCGCCCAATGAGTCTACAGCCCTTGAAGTAGTGTTTACTTTAGCATAAGCTTAACTCTCTCTTAAACATTTGTTTTATGTTCAACACTTTCCAGAATTTTAACAGAGTCAAAAGGCATTGGAGTTCTTTGCTCTTTAACAGAAAGCATTTCCTCTTTTTTCCCTTTATACCCATTGACTATCAATCCTGGACATGGGATACTTTAAGATCTCCATCTACTCTGACATAAGGATTTATACTGGTGTTTACTTACAGTTTCTTGTAGGCTAAGCAGTTAAAAATGCTGAACCTGTGTCAGTCAAGAATCAAATTATTATGGTTTATAAATAAGATGAAAAGACAACCCTCAGAATGAGAGAAAATATTTGCAAATGAAGCAACTGATAAAGGATTAATCTCCGAAATATACAAGCATCTCATGCAGCTCAATATCAAAAAAACAAACAAACCAATCCAAAAATGGGCAGAAGACCTAAATAGACATTTCTCCAAAGAAGATATACAGATTGCCAACAAACACATGAAAGGATGCTCAACATCATTAATCATCAGAGAAATGCAAATCAAAACTACAATGAGGTATCACCTCACACTGGTCAGAATGGCCATCATCAAAAAATCTACAAACAATAAATGCTGGAGAGGGTGTGGAGAAAGGGGAACCCTCTTGAACTGTTGGTGGGAATGTAAATTGTTACAACCACTATGGAGAACGGTATGGAGGTTCCTTAGAAAACTAAAAAGAGAATTACCATATGACCCAGCAATCACACTACTGGGCATATACCCTGAGAAAACCATAATTCAAAAAGAGTCATGTACCACAATGTTCATTGCAGCTCTATTTACAATAGCTAGGACATGGAAGCAACCTAAGTGTCCATAGACAGATGAATGGATAAAGATGTGGCACATATATACAATGGAATATTACTCAGCCATAAAAAGCAACGAAATTGAGTTATTTGTAGTGAGGTGGATGGACCTAGAGTCTGTCATACAGAGTGAAGTAAGTCAGAAAGAGAAAAACAAATACCGTATGCTAACACATATATATGGAATCTAAAAAAAAAAAAGGTTCTGAAGAACCTAGGGGCAGGACAGGAATAAAGACACAGACGTAGAGAATGGACTTGAGGACACGGGCAGGGGGAAGGGTAAGCTGGGACAAAGTGAGAGAATGGCATTGACATATACACACTACCAAATGTAAAATAGCTAGCTAGTGGAAAGCAGCTGCATAGCACAGGGAGATCAGCTCGGTGCTTTGTGACCACCTAGAGGGGTGGGATAGGGAGGGTGGGAGGGAGACGCAGGAGGGAGGGGATATGGGGATATATATATATGTATAGCTGATTCACTTTGTATACAGCAGCAACTAACACACCATTGTAAAGCAATTATACTCCAATAAAGATGTTAAAAAATTTTATTATGGTTTACCCTTCACTGATTCCTTCATAGGATGAAAGTGTCCACACTTTTGGACCAGGGGGCATCCTCTCCACTCTACACCTCTCAGCAGCGCTGTATGTAGTGCTCATAAGGAACACAGTGTTTGGGAGGGTTTTCAGTGTGGTGTGTCCTAAGATGGAAAAATAATATTATTGTATCTCACCGATATTTTTATTGTTGTATGTGGCTGGTCAATGGTATTTATCTGGTAGTGTCAGGACTCTTGGCTGGATTGAGTGAACCCCTCATAAAGCTAATCTGGAAGGTGTAATTCATGTTATTAATAATAAAAACAGAATACCTGGAACAGATTAACCCCTGTGAAATGCCTGGCTAGCTTAAAAGGGCCATAGCTGGGGAGGGATTTTCCAAAGACTTAAACCACTTTTATGAGGTATCACAGGACTCTGGGTGTGACAGATGGGTCACCATCCCTGACCCAGATGCTGCTATGGAGGAGACTGTTTCATTCATTAATTCATCTATGCATTCTTTAAGTTGCTACGGAGCTTCTGTTATATCAGGTAACATGCTAAGTGTTGGGGATAGAAAAGATGAAGATAAAATACACCTTGAGCAAGTTGTGAACTTCTCTGTGATTCCATTTCATTATCAATAAAATGTGCCTAAAATCCCTCACCCTTAGGATATTGAGAGGATTAAGTTCTATAATTCATGAGAAGGGCTTTGAACTGCTCTTGGCACGTGGTGCGCACTCAAAAAAAAAAAAGATAGATATTGCTGCTGCTGTTTATAGTATTATTCAAGGAGCTCAGAATTTCAAGCAGTGATTCTTAGTGGGGAGCGGGGGTTGCTTCCAGGGGGCATCTGACAATGTCTGGAGACGTTTTCAGTTGTCACAGTTGGTGCTACAGATGTCTAGTGGGTAGAGTCCAGGGACACTGCTCAACATTCAGCAATGCCCAGCATATCCACTCATAACAAAGAATTATCCAGTTTCACATGGCAGTAGATTGAGAAACCCTAGAGGAAGAGGCATATAAACCAATAACTAGAATTCATCGGAATGGAGCTATTTTTTCCCCAGTTTTATTGAGATATAATTGACATATATCACTGTATAGGTTTAAGGTGTACAGCATAATGGTTTGAACATTTATTGTGAAATGATTACTGCAGAAAGTTGAGTTAGCATCCATCACCTCATGTAGATCCAATAAAGGGAAAAATTTGTTTTTCCTTGTGGTGAGAACTCTTAGATTTATTCTCTTAACAACTTTCACATACAGTATACAGCAGTGTTAACTATACTCATAAAGTTGTACATTACCTCCCGAGGACTTACTTATAATTGGAAGTTTGTACCTTTCCTCCAACTGGCCTTTCCCCACCCCCTATCTCTGATCTTTTTTCCTATGAATTTTTTTTTTTTTTTTTTTTTTCGGTACCGGGGCCCCCCCCTTTTTTTGCCTCTCCCGTTTGGGGGCCCAGGCTCCGGATGCGCAGCCTCAGCAGCCATGGCTCACGGGCCCAGCCGCTCCGCGGCATGTGGGATCTTCCCGGACCAGGGCTCGAACCTGTGTCCCCTGCATTGGCAGGCAGATTCTTAACCACTGTGCCACAAGGGAAGCCCTCCTATGAATTTTTAAAAAAACATTTCACATGTAAGTGAAATCATACAGCATTTGTCTTTCTCCATCTGACTTATTTCACTGAGCATATCCTCAGGGTCCATCCATGTTTTTGCAAATGGCAGGATTCCTTCATTTTTTAATGGCTGAATAATATTACATCATGTATATGTAAAACTCACAACTTCTTTATCCATTAATCTGTGGCCACTCAGGTTGTTTCCATGTCTCGTCTACTGTAAATGCTGCTATGAACATGGGGGTGCAGATACCTTTTCAAGTTACTGTTTTTGTTTCCTTTGGATGTGTTCCCAGAAGTGGAATTGCTGGATCATTTGGTAGTTCTGCTTTTAATTTTTTGAGGAAACGTCATACTGTTTTCCGTAGTGGCTGCACCAGTTTCCAACCCCATCAATAGTGTGCGAGGGCTCCCTTTTCTCCACGTTTTCCCCAGCGTCTGTGATCTCTTGTCTTTTCGATGATCACTGGAGTGGCACCCCAGTGAGGCAAACAGAGGTCAGGGAAGATTTCGTGGCCATTTGTCTCCTTTAGTCCCTACAACGATTCTATGAGGATAGTCTTTTGTGCCACTTGCAGAGGAGGAAACTGAGGCAGCAGGAGGTGAAGTTACACGCTCAAGGATACCTGATTAGTGAGTGGAGGATCTCAGATTCACTCCTGGGCAGTCTGACCACTGTCCTGTTCTCTTAAACACCACGCATGGGAACAGAAACGTGCAATACGGAAGGATTTCATCATTCAGGACCCACCGCGAAGGGTATCGGCATGTGGCGCCCGTTGAGGGAGGTGCAGGTGGTCCGTGTGCCTTGAGCTGAGAGGTGTGGGCAGGTGGTGGGAGATGAGCTTGGGACGGGGGCAGGGGCTGGATTTGAGGTGCCCAGAGAGCCTTGCCGAGCGGTTTGGGCTTTGTGCTGTGGGAAGTGGGGGAGTCACTGAAAGATTTAAGAAGGTAGGGACACGATGGAAACTTTCTTTGGAAAGGTAACTCTTTGAGCGCTGAGGATGTAGGGTTGGAGGAAGGAGAAATTGGAGAAGTAAGACCAGTTCGGAAGCATATTGGGACCTCATCGGTGGGCCATGCTGAGACACAGTGAAGGGGCCACATTTAAGAGAGTCTGACAAAGCAAACTTGAAGACGACTCATGTCCCGTTCAGCAAAGATGTCTGGAGTGCCTGCCCTGTGCTCCGCCTTCCTTCCTGTTCAAGCAGAGGCCATGTGGGTCGGGGGAGCCCGGCGAGCGGCGCCCACACTCTGGAGTTAATCTTCCTGTGTTAAATCTTTTTTCTGCCCGTGGGCTGTGTGACCTGGGTGAGAAAGGGAGTCACCCCAGGCCTCAGCTTCCCTTCTATAAAATGACGATTATGATAATAGTGTCCACTTGTTAGGGAGGTGTGAAGATTAAACAAAAAGCTCAGCTACTTTGAGCTATTGTGATCGCTACTATTTATTTGTTAGGGAAGGCAGGAAAAAGAAATATAGAGAACCCCTAAATTATTATTATTTTATTTTAGTGAAACAAGTAAAGTGTTTATTAGGAGGAAAAAGAGTACGTGTGGATAGACACATGGGCGGACTCAGAGAGAGTCGTGCCCTCATGGTAGTTTGAATCACCTATATGGGGCATTTCTTCTAGGTTTCCTTTGGCCAGTCATCTTGCTTTGCCTGGTTCTGAGTCCGTATTTGGTATATCTCAGGGTCCTCCCAAGTGTGTGCACGCATCTCTTAGCCAAGATGGATTCTAGCGAAGAGGCCTATGGGTAGGTTGACATCACTCCTGTTTTGACCTCCAAGGAGCCTTTCTGCGCATGTGCAGTAGGGAAGGTCTCCTCGACCTCGACAATGAGAAATATGTGGTCTCTATCTTTTTTCTGGGCAGGGCTCAGCCTCTCCTATTGTTCTCCTGATAAATATTATCTTTATCTTGGAGTATCTGTCCACAGGGGACAAACTCCAGCTGCTCAGCCTGGGGCCCATCTATCTCCTGCCTCAGATCCTCCCTGAGAGACATAGACCCCGAGATCTCTTTATTGGGAAGAAGAAGGGCAAATGTCTGTCTTCTGTAGCTTCTTCAGGCTGGCACGGGGCTCATAGACCCTACCTAGTTGGGGTCACGGAGCTCTGGCCCTGTCTCATTAAGGGCCCCAGCATGACTTCCGTTGTTATTTCAGCAGGATATGCTGTGGGGAGTAGAAAACCTCTAAATTATGCGCATCCTGGGGTTCTGCTAAGGGAAAAGAGAAGAAAACTCCTGAAATGCACTTTGGGGCTTCAAATCCTAAATTTGATTTGCTTCGACTGTTAAAGTGTAAAGTCCCCTTCGCAGAAATGACTCCCCTGAGTGCTGAGTTGGGCTGCTAACACCATTTGCTGTGTTGATGTGGCTTGAGCCCAGGGAAGTAACCTAGCAGTTTTCTGTGTCATTTAGAGGCTTACCCTGCCACCTAGATAATCATCCCAGCTTTGATGGGGACGCTTGGCCTCAGATCTATTAAGCAGACACCGGGGCTGGCTCCATGATCTCTGTTCACACTGACTGTTCCTCTGTGTGGTTTGAAACACATAGTGGAGAACCTCAGGGACCCAGAAGGCTCAGGCAGCCCCAAGGAGTGGGTCACTCAGACCATGGGATGACCAGTGACTCCAGAGTGTGAGTGAGTGAAAGGGCCTGCATCCTCCGGGCCTGTTTGCTCTTTATCCCTCAGTGAGGCACGTCCATCTTCTAGTGTGGTGCCCTGGGGCAGGCTGATTAACCTGAACTGGGCTTCAGCAGTTCAGTCCACAGAGGACACAGAAGACCCATTCATCTCTGGAATCTTACCCTTGAGACTCCGTGAGAGAGTCTGCAGATGACAGTAGTAGGGAAATTTCCTGCAGAGCTGTTGTAATAATAAAAAATGGCTACCACTTTTACGTTTATGTTTATGTTTACGTTTACATTTATGTTTACGTTCCTCTAGGCATGTTCTAAGTGCTTCAATCCTTTATTCATCTAACCCCTGCAACAAACCTACAGGTAGGAGCTATTGTCATCATTCAATTTCATGGATGAACAAATAAATTCTAAGAAATTAAGTAATTTGCCCAAGGCCACACAGCTGATAGGTGGTTAAACTGGGATTTGGGCCTTGGGATGCCAGACTCCAGAGCCCATACGTCTAAGCACTGTGCTAGACTGCTCACTTGTGTCAACGGTCAGTACCCCCTACACTACGTCTGAGCCTTTTCTTAAAGGTTTTACCCCAAGGAAAAGATTGGAGGGAGAAAGAGAAATTTTTAGGGAAATGTGGGCTGACACGGTACCATAGCACTCTAAATATGGACTGTTGTGTTTTCAAAGAAGGGAGTGTCAAGGAGGGGAAAGAGCATGGACATTGGAGTCAGATAGACTTGGTCTTTAGCACTATTAAACCTAAGGCTGCTTTTCCTATGATAGGGTTGGTGCAGTCCCTCTTCATTCGGAATAATGGGAGGAGGGAGTGAGTTAACCCACGTAAAGTGCTCAGCAGAGTATCTGGCATAGAGTTGGCATTTAGGAAACACTATTTCCCCCTGTCCAGCTTTCGTCTCCAAACATCTTATGGAAAAATCCCAACAAACTTTTTTGGCCAAACCAATACATTGAATAGGTTTTTTGTTTTGTTTTGTTTTTTTTTTATTTTTTGCAGTACGCGGGCTTCTCACTGTCGTGGCCTCTCCCGTTGCGGAGCACAGCCTCCGGACGCGCAGGCTCAGCGGCCATGGCTCACGGGCCCAGCCGCTCTGCGGCATGTGGGATCCTCCCGAACTGGGGCACGAACCCGTGTCCCCTGCATCGGCAGGCGGACTCTCAACCACTGCGCCACCAGGGAAGCCCCTGAATAGGTTTATGAAGTCGCAGTTTCCATCAACTCAATTAGGCAGTCACTCCATCCCAAGAACTCCTTTACCCTCCATGCTCTCACAGGCCACAATTGCTTCCTTCCCTGCCCCCAGCGCAGTTGTTTGAGAAACTTCCCACATGACTCATCTTGGAGAAAGCAATAAAACATTCAACCTCTGTAACCGTCAAGGGACAAAATCATGAGGCTTCACTGACTGACAGGGGAGGGAAGAACGCTTCAGCCTGCGTGGATGAGGGTCTGTAGTGGTCATTTGTCAGGCTGTGACTTTTTATGTTGATGGGTAGGATCTTTGCCACTGATTTTCACTGTATGATCGCTTAGGGATTTTTATTCTTTGCTAATAAATGGTTAGAGTCTTGGATCCTTTGCTCAGTACTGGGGCCTCAAGATGTATTTGACGGATACTGTTTGACACCACTGATTAAGTTTTGACTGTGTGCAGGCTTGGGGCCAGGCAGTTTACATGTGTTCCTGAACCTCATTTTCACTCCCCATTATTCCAAGTGGTAGCCGCTGTTACTGTCCCCGTTTACCAAGGCTAGGTGTCCTGGTTAAGTCCTCGCAACTAGCTAGTGGCAAAAGTGGGCCTGGAATCTGGATTTTCCAACTCCAGAGCCCATGGTCTCTTCATCAGGCTCTATCCCTGGCTCGACACAATGGGGCTGAAGAGTGTGTAATTGTATCAGGACAAATTCCTCCTAAGGGAAAATCCACTTAAACCACAGGATGGGAAAGCTCCTTCCTGAGAGTCAGTGCTTGCTTTCTGACACAGATTCCCGTTCTCCTTCTCCCCTGGATTTTTAACGCTCCCAGCATATGGAGAGCATCCGTGCCAGGGCCAGGTGCTGAACTGTGGGCCTCTGGTATAGTGACTCACTTCACTGCTGGCGGAGGAGTTAATTTGAGATATGGGCGGCTGCAGGAGAGGACTGGGTACAATGCTGTGGTCCTGGGCATGGACCTTTGATGTTGTCATGGTGACTGAAGCTGCTATTCTGCAGATAAAGGGAAGGCCAGAGATCTTGAGCTGTCAAGATTTCTCCCCACAAGCAGGAGATGTTGGTTAATTTGCATGACCCATGAACGTTTCCCAAGGATGTGACGTTTACCATTCTCTTCTGCCAAACCCCAAATCACTCACTCACTCACCTGCTTACTCACTCCCTCATTCATTTATTAATTTGACAAATTTATTGATTTACTCAGCGCTAAGTACTGGGGCCATGATGGTGAATAAAAGGCAGACACAGTCCCCGACCTCTTGGAGCATTTATAGCTAGGATGGGCAAACATCCCAGCTTTTGTGGATCTGAAATATTTGCGAACAGTGGCCCTTTTCCTCTCAAACGTGGTTTGAAAGATAAATTATATGGTCACCCTCCTGATTGGTAGTGGGAGAGGCAAACCTTATGCATGTAATCACAGAAATAAGTGTAAATAAAACCAGATGAATGCTGCAAAGGGATGGGGGAACTAGAGCTGTGAGGCACGTGAACAGACCTGATTAGTAGGACAGGGGTTCTGGGCGGAGGGAGCTGTCAGGCCCCTGTGGGTGGAAGGAAGCCGGGACGTCTGGGAACTTGAGAGAAGGGGAGTGTAGGTGGCCGGAGGTCCATTAACAAGGGGAGATTGGTAGGCATTTAGGTTGGAGACAGGCAGGGGCAACACCCTGCAGGGCCTGATGCTGGATTTTATCCTAAGAGCGCTGGGAAGCTCTGGCTGTTTCAAGCAGCAGGGTGACGTGATCCGATCAGTCAGTCCATTGCCATTTTGGTCCCTCTTAGAAGCCCAGAGTATAGCAGTGGTAGTTATGAGCTGGGTTTTAGTCATCCGTTCATCCATTCATCAGCTAAACGTTCATGGAGTGCCAACTGTGGCACTTTGCTAAGTGTTATGCTCTGGATTTCTGAACTGATTTATCCTCAGAGATGCCAAAACTCAAGGCCTGGAAGAAGCCTTCGTGGGCCCTCCTGGTAGCATCAAACACTCACATTTGCCTCTATGCTTATTAGACTCTATTAGCTAGTCATCATTTTCTCACCTGTCTCTTTCCCAGGATTGTGAGCTTTTTGAGGTTGAGTCTGTGTCTTTTATCCTTGTATCCCTGATGCCTGGCACAGTAGCTGGCCCGTAGAAGTTGCTTACAGTTTGAGAAATGAATGAATGGTGCTTGTATATCTGTTTTGGAGACCAAGAGCCCTTCGTTTATTTATTTTATTTTATTTTGGCTGCGCCTGAGGCTTGCAGGATTTTAGTTCCCTGACCAGGGATTGAACCCAGGCCACGGCAGTGAAAGCACCGAGTCGTAACCACTGGACCGCCAGGGAACTCCCCTTTCATTTAGAACCTTCACAGAAGCGAAGCAGAAAGTGATTTTGTTTCTGTGCTCTAGAAGACCTTTCCCCTCGGTCTGGTTGTCAAGAGTACTTCTTCGTGTTCTTTATGCATGAGCAGATTCCCTTGGTGTCCATAGCCCCAAAGTTTTACTTATTTAAGAACGTAATGATTTTAAGGAAAGGATGGCGCCTGAGACATCCGTTCAGCAGCCAGTGGAAATCCTTGCTGTGAGTGCGTGCAAAGCCAGATGAGCCTTCTCCTTCCCTGCCCTGAACCCTCCCTTCCTCCAAGCAGCCTTTTGTGCAGGAAGTTTGGACCGCAGCCGAGGCAGCAGGTGACCTCTGGTGAGCGCAAGATCGACATCTTTGTGCCCAAAGATGCAGCTCTGGCAAGTTGAAGCAACTCCCCTGGCTGTTGCCCTGAAATCAGAGGCACTGCCCTTTCTTCAGTGAAGTGGTCATGCAGAAGATTGTTCAGTGTGTGCAAGATCGGGCTTGCAGCCCCTGGCCTGTCTCTACAGGCTTACACTTCATTATTATTATTGTTTTTATCCCTGGGGTTGTTGAGTCCATCACTGTTTAGGGAAGAAGATCTAAAGCTTTTAAGCCAGAAATTAAAGAGCTAATGGCAAGTGGCATGACACTAGAAAAATGAATTGCAAATGAGAAGTCAGTGTTCTTAAAAAACTCTCATAAAAATAAAACAAAATCCAGAAATGAATGCCACGGTGTCGGTGTCTGCATTTATCTACAAATGTGCATGTGTTTGCTCCTCATTGAAGGTGAAGCAAAAATCTCATTTAACAAGATTTATTTTTTTATTTTTAAAATTTTTATTGGAGTATAGTTGATTCACAATGTTGTGTTAGTTTCAGGTATACAGCAAAGTGAATCAGTTATACATGTACATATAGCCACTCTTTTTTAGATTCTTTTCCCATACAGGCCATTACAGAGTATTGAGTAGAGTTCCCTGTGCTGTACAGTAGGTCCCTATTAGTTACTTATTTTATATATAGTAGTGTGTATATGTCAATCTCAATCTCCCAATTTATCCTTCCCCCACTTTTTCCCCCTTGGTAACCATACGTTTGTTTTCTACATCTGTGACTTGTTATTTAACAAGGTTTTGGTGGTGTGTGGCTCGTACAATTATTTTCATTACTCATAATCAGTTGTATTCATTTTAATAACTAATATTTGCTGAATGCCTGTCATGAAGCAGGTGCTGTGTTAGACTGATGATTAGAAAAATAAAAGAAAAAATGATGCAAGACGTCTACTTCCTGTCCTCCAGAATCCATTGTCTCTCTAGCTCACTTACACGGTATTTACTGTGGCTAGGAACTGCTCTAAATGCTTCATGTTTATTGTTATTTAGTCTTTACAATGATCCTTCGAGGTAAGGGTAAGCAGCTGGGGAACAGAAGTTAGATAAGCTTAGGTGACAGGTAGAACTGGGATCTGGACACAGGCAGCCTGGCTCCAGAACCCACGCTTTTTCACCAAGATGCTCTACTCCTGCTGGGGGAGACCGACGTGGCTTGGGTAGTTAAAGTCCAGTGCGACTGGTGCCAGAAGACAAGGAAACACTCAGGCCCTTATTCACGGAGCAGGAGTCTCTGACTCAATCTGTGGGACCCCCAGAAGGACCTTCATTCTCCTGTGAGAAGACTACAGAGAATAATAATTATCTGTTGGTTGTGCTCTAGAGGGACATGGCTTTGCATCTTCACAAAAGTTGTTGAACTGGGCCAATAGATTCTATTTAAAGCCACAGTACATGATGTATCATTCAGGTCCGCAGTTGAGAGTCGCTTATCCGTATCTATTGAGAACATGTGTTTTCCCTTCATTCTTGGTAGAAATGGGTGGAAGAGACGGAAAGCTTGAGGATGAGGGTTAGCCTTACTGAGGAAGGGAGGGTTTAACCTTTTGTTCTTTGAAAAATGAGGATCAGATGTACAAATTCCTACTTCCCTATATTGTCCTTTTTCAGGTGGAAGAAAGTGACATAACAGATGAGCGTTAGAAAAAAGGTTTGCAAACTGGAGAGAGAGCTGAGGTGCTGGTAGAAGGTGCTGATACATTTTCTAAGGGGCACAGGAAATGAAATATTAATTTGGGATTAATATCCAGCACTCAAAAGTAAGAAAGAGTCCAAGTGAAAAGCTACAATGAAAACAAGATAGCAGAAGCATCGTCTGTTAAATTTCAAGCTTTCTCCAATGCAGTGACGATGGAAGGAGTAGTCATCTTGGGTTTAGCTCACGGCAGTGAATCAGAATTCCTGGAGCTGCTTTTGTAGCCCAGTAAAAAAAAAAAATTTTTTCCCCAGAAATTGGGTAAACTCATCTTTGATAGGAATAATCTCAAGTGCAGAGAGAGCAGTGCATACATCAAGCATTCTCCTCAGGACCAAGGTGATTTTTCATCATCACTTGGCAGATTTGGTAGAGGCTGAGTCCAACCTGAGATGAAAGGACGACAGTTAGTCACTCTGAAAGTTTATTGGTCTTATCAGAGCACACACATATATCTCTGCTTCCTTAGTGGACTTGATGCGTTAAAATGTCTCTTATTTCATCCTTCCATGTAGTCAAAGAGACAGAAAAAACTAATTCTACATTGTAAGGCACAATTTGGAAGGTAGGAGGTCTCCTGCCAATATGGCTTGGTCCCATATGACAATGTTTGGCTACATCAGTCATTAGTGTATACCCAGGTGCTAAGGAACTGAGTTTTAGAACATTTTCTCCCCAAAGAATTAACTAGTGGTAGCAAGGAAAGCTACCTTCCTCAGACCACAGGCTCTGGATGTGCCGTCTAGCTCACCTTGGGTTTCTCTATCTTATTCTTCAAACAAATTCTCCACTCACGCTGTCCAATCTGCAGGTGACCTTCACTTTACGTTTATAACCAGGTCGTAAAGCACACCCCGGACAGAGGAAAGGCTAATGGGGGTGGCTCCGGGTTTCCTCTCTGATGCCTCCCACTGTTGTCTGAAGTATGTATATGATGTGGCTTTGCACTTGGACGTGAAGGAGCCCCGCCCCCTGCCCCCAGCCCCAGCACGGTCACTTCTGCTGCTGTGAAATATTTATATGTGAAATGCTTCTGAAGCAGGAGAAATAAAAAGCAACTGCGGTGAACAAATTAATATCATACTTCCACTTCTCACCTGAGGCCCTTCCGCAACAAATGTGTGAGGCGGGGGAAGGATGCTGCTACCCTGTTGTCAGGGTTTTGAGTCATTAGGGGCATTTGTGAGTTGTAATGAATGTGGTCTGCCAGTTGCCCTTCTCTGTCTCCCAGGGGTTGTGGCTTTCCTTCTGTCCATTAATGGCTGAAAGTATGCCCGCTTTGAATGCATTTATGAAGCCACTTTCCACCACGACCCCCTCCTCTTGCCTCGACCCCTGGCTAAATATCTCCTTCATAAATCCTTTTGCTGACTGTGCCCTCTCAAGATTAAGAACGTTGTAGACCTAGAGCCACCTTTGTGCCCTCAGATGAGGTCATTTCCCTTTGTTCCCGTAGTGTGAGCTGTTAGTAAAAGGATCATACATCCTGTCTTATGCCTGTCCTGCAGTTCAAGCATAATCGTGAACAAGGCCCTTTTCCCTCTGCAAGTGTCCTGGTTTGGACAGTAAATCAAACCATCGCCATGGTTATTAGCGTCCATGTATACGGTGCCAATCGGCTGCATTCTTCAGTCTCAGACACGCTGAGTGATCACCTCTCCACCTTTGTTTGTCTTCCTTTTTGGTGCCATGTGAGGAAACAGAGAAACAGATTGTCTCACCAAGTACACAGATCATAGGAGAAAAGCCACAGACAGTTAGTGGTCCCCTGTGGGCCGTCATTCATCCCAGAGTAGCGCTAACACTCATGATGGTATCTTGTGCTGCCCAAAACAGTGATTTATACAACCCAGCATTGCCGCATGGGATGACAGCACCAGGAGAATTTGGTGGGGGGATCTTCGAGGGCTCTTTATCCCCTTCTCATTTTGGGAGAGGCTGCAGTTTCTCTGTTATACCTTTCTGGTGGTCCTAATGCAGGGAAGGAAGGAGGATAGAGGAAGCAGGAAGAAAAGAGATCCTTTCATTTATTTATTTTCCAGTTTTACTGAGATATCATTGACATATAACATTGGGGAAGTTTAAGGTGTACAACGTATTGATTTGATATACTTATTTATTACAAAATGATGACCTGCATAGCATTAGCTAACATCTCCATCATGTCGTATAATTACTATTTCTTTTTTTGTGGTGAGAACATCTAAGATTTATTCTCTCAGTAACTTCAGGTATATAATACAGTATTAGTAACTGAAATCACCATGCTATACGTTAGATCCCCAGAATGTATTCATCTTATAACTGGAAGTTTGTACCCTTTGACCAATATCTGCCCTCTCCACCCTCTAGCCCCTGGCAATCTCCATTCTACTCTCTGTGAGAAACAGATGTTTAAATTTATTTTTATTGGAGTATAGTTGATTTACAATGTTGTGTTAGTTTCAGGGGTACAGCGAAGTGAATCAGATATATATACATATATATATATATCTCCATTTTTTTTCAGATTCTTTTCCCATATCGGTTATTACAGAATGTCAAATATAGTTCTCTGTGCTATACAGTAGGTCCTTGTTAGTTTTCTATTTTATATATAGCAGTGTGTATATGTTAATCCCAATCTCCTCATTTATCTCTCTCCCCTACGTTTCCCCTTTGGTAACCATAAGTTTGATTTCGAGATCTGTGATTCTGTTTCTGTTTTGTAAGTAAGTTAGAAACAGATTCTTTTAGACCTTACCACTGTCACCAACTCTTCCTTCTCCTTCTTTATTTTTTAAAAAATAGGACAATCATTATATTTCTTTGTGTTGGACTACTTTCTTATGTTTGTCTGTATTACAAAGAAATAATTGCTTTCCTCTCACACCTCTGGGAAGACCATGTGCCTACATTTATTACTGTTGTTTGTTCACTAATTTCTTATTTTTTTTTAAAGCAATCTTTTTTTTTTAAATGTATTTATTTTATTTATTTATTTATTTTGGCTGTGTTGGGTCTTCATTGCTGCGTGTGGGCTTTTCTCTAGTTGCAGTGAGCGGGGGCTACTCTTTGTTGCAGTGCGCGGGCTTCTCCTTGCGGTGGTTTCTCTTGTTGCAGAGCACGGGCTCTAGGCGCACGGGCTTCAGAAGTTGCAGAACTCAGGCTCAGTAGTTGTGGCTCGCGGGCTCTAGAGCGCAGGCATAGTAGTTGTGGCTCACGGGCTTAGTTGCTCCGCGGCATGTGGGATCTTCCCAGACCAGGGCTCGAACCCGTGTCCCCTGCATTGGCAGGCGGATGCTTAACCACTGCACCACCAGGGAAGCCCCACTCATTTCTTTTTGATTGAAACATTCATTTATGAATCGTTTACTGGGTAGGAGCTGGAAGTTCTAACTGACAGGCTAAAAACGAAATTCAAAAAGGGGTGGAATTAAATTTTCAAATGGGACCCTCTTATCTATAGTATGTTTTTCCTGAAGCTTGAAACTCTCACATGACATGTAGTTTAATTTTTTTCTTTTTGATCCTCAGAAGACCTCTCTGAACTTGGTAGTGGTTGATCTTGTAACTGAACATGTGATGCTCATTAAGTCTGAGATCGTGGCTTAAAATGATGCTGATGTTGGTTGAACCTCTACCCTTATGATCCTTTAAGCCAGACTGTACATGGCTCAGTTTCGTCATTTCATTATCTACGTGCTTGGACACTTCTAATGGGCTGGCTTATCTTCACTTTTGCAGCCTGAATGGAGAGAAAGAAAAACAAACTTAAAAGCAAATGCATTTAATTTTAAAAGGCTTTACTTGAGTTCAAACAGTTAAGATTATTAGAAAATACTTTAGAAAATTAATAATGTTAGAAGTATGAATTCAATCAGAACTATTGAGTTTAAAACGATGGTGTTGGTTCAAGTGATAACAGTCCATTTATACTGGGTTTCCCCTGTAGGTATGTAACCTGAGTTTGTTAATTCATTTTAATTCTGCTTGTTTGCTGGAGTCTTTCTGATGTATGTGATCTAGATAGAATCAAGCCTCATTCCTGGGGTTGGGGATCCTCTAAAGTCTTACCAAGAGGTTGGTGACTTGTGAGAGGCCTTATTTTTCTCCTTCTCACTTCTGGTTTTAAATCACATTCTGGCCCACAGTGCCCATAACAATCCTTATATTTAAAACCACTTCCCCAGGGCATTTGCTTGTATAGCCCACTTTACTGAAGATTTGGGGGAGCGAGAGAGGAATTTATATCACACATATGAAGCAAGTTAAAACTGGGTACTAGATGGACCTGCTTTTCAGAAGTCTTGGGCATTGCTGTAACTGAGCTCAGCTGACACTTTGTCTCTTTTGCTTTCCTTTCTTCTTTTTTGGGGGGCTTTCTCTGTCTTTTCTCTGTTCCCTCCCTTTCAGGCTATAAAATCAACCTTTCTCCATTTTTATTTATTTATTTTTAATTTAAAATTTAATGCTGAGCCATTAAGCTCTCACCAGCTCCAGCAGCCAAATAAAGTTTGGTGCCCCCGTGGACATGTTCAGGGAAGTAGTCTAATTAGAAATGGTCGCTTGTGAGGTCCCTTCTGTCTAAATTCTTGGACGGTGACAAGACCTCTCCCTCATCTCTGTCTGGAGGTGAGCACAGGGTGGGGGAGGATGAGTGTGTTCTGGGTACCATATGCAGAGGAAAGGGCAAAACCGTGGCTTTGGGCGAGTCAAGACTTGAATTCTGACTTCTCCACTTCCTGGCTGTGTGACCTCGGGCAAGTTCCTTAACTCTCCTGAGCCTCTTTCCTTATCTCGAAAGAGCGATAATATTCCATAAAGTTCTTGCAAGTTGTAGAAAGGATAAAATTGAATAACACACAAGTTGTGGAAGGGATAAAATGGAAGAACACTTCTAAAACACCTGCCTCAATGTAGACACTCAACAAATGTTAATTTCCTTTCCTTTCAACCGATAGACACTTTCCTTCAGGGTTACATATGTAAACATTAAATATTTATAAATTGCATAATTCAAAGAAAAGAAACTTGAAAAGGAATCTTACTTTGGATTTTTTGATGAAGCAAATAATTATCCCTGCCTGTCTTTGCTGCAAATCTGCATTTTTATAGGCAGCAGTTGGTCTGCTTAGGATATTTATGTGTAATTCTCAGCACAGTGAGACCTGATTGAACCCAAACTCTTTTTGCAGCTTCATAGAAGTTGTAAATATTAGGTATTGATGGTGTGGTCTGTGGCTACCTAAGCGACTGGGGCCTGGAGCTGTCCCTGAGGTATTATTTCCAGGTGTTCCCATCAGAGCTGAATAGACTATGAGGCTATAAACACTAGTTAAGGCCTGTGGCTTGGTCTGATGGCCTCAAAGTATAGTGACAATGGGTATTTTACCAGCAGAAAGGACTTGGCATCTGTCTTTTCTCTAAAGCAGAGAATTGCATAACCCCCGATGAATAAGTGATCCTTGTAGATTAGGCCGATTTAAACCACAGGCAAAGACACATCCCATGCAGCTGGATCTGAAATTCTGGGGTGCCAGGGTTTATGTTAGAAACAGTGGCCAGTATAATATTTCATGTTCTTAGAGGCAGGAAAGAATAAACTAAAGACTTAAACAAAAGAGCTTTTTTCTTTTGTCCAGTAAGTTGTCTAGGGGGTTTGCAACAGAAACCATATGTGGCCCACAATTACTATCTGACCTTTTCTGGAAAAGGGTTGATCCCTGGTTTAAAGAGTTTGAAATATCTCAGATCAATGAAGGCAAAATGTTACTAACAATGATTGACTTTTTCATTTGTAATCTAATTTATGGCAACCACTGTCTGCTTGTTGTTTTTTGTTGTTGTTGTTGTTTTTGCGGTACGCGGGCCTCTCACTGTTGTGGCCTCTCCCATTGCAGAGCACAGGCTCTGGACGCGCAGGCTCAGCGGCCATGGCTCACGGGCGCAGCCGCTCCATGGCATGTGGGATCCTTCCGGACTGGGGCACGAACCCGTGTCCCCTGCAGCGGCAGGCGGACCCTCAATCACTGCGCCACCAGGGAAGCCCCTGTCTGCTTGTTTTAACAGAGCTTTATGGGCATTATTTAGGATGAATATAATCCCACTGCAATATTTAATTGTGTCTGGCAATATTCACATGGGGTTATTACGATTTTGTCCAGGGAATGGAGACTCTAGAAGTAACTCATATTTCTGTCACCTCTGTCTGAAGCCCCTACCTTCCTCACCACAGCTCACCTGATTGAAATCTCTTGCTACCCTCTCCCCTGGCCTGAAGGAGTTTGGCAGGGTGAGCTCAGGAAGGGCTGTTGAGGAATTTTCCACCTTATTCTGTGCATGCTGAGAGTAGGGAAGGATTTCCAGCAAGGGAGTGTGTGATCAAAAGCCCGTTAAATGTATGGGTGCAGAAGCGTAAGTCCTGGGATGGAGGCATTTTGTGGAGGCTACAAGGTACAAACTGAACCTCCTGGAAGAAATGGGGCCCAGATTAGACCCTGAAGGGTGGGCACCTTGGTGGGAGGGCAAAGCAAAGTTCCAGAAGTATGAGGGGATGTCTCATAGCGTTTCCTGCCCAGGGCTGGAGGCTTTTATAGTATAGTGTGAGATGAGGTTGCAGCATCAATGTGGCCAAGTCACTGGGAATTTTAAGGTGTATGGAATTCCAAATCCGGTAGCCAGTGAGGAGTCATTGTTATTTATTTTTAAAAGGAGCCGTGTGTGTGTGTGTGTGTGTGTGTGTGTGTGTGTGTGTGTGTGTGTG
>NW_020837965.1:13254732-13264946 GCF_003676395.1 Aethalodelphis obliquidens | reverse complement strand
TGTGTGTGTGTGTGTGTGTGTGTGTGTGTGTGTGTGTGTGTGTGTGTTGGGGGACAGTGAAATGACAGTCACAAAATTGTCAACTATTTGTTAAACCCTGACACAGTGCTGGGCGTTGGGCTCAGCGTATTACATGAATCGTCTCATTTAATCCTCACAACGACTCTGTGGGGGAAAGCATTGTTATCTCCAGTTTGCAAATGAGGAAATTTGGGCTTAGAGAGGTTAAAATAACTTGCCCACTCTCTCGCTTTGTCACAGTTTACCCTTCCGCCTCCTCATATCCTGAAGTCCATATATACACTACCAAACATAAAATAGATAGCTAGTGGGAAGCAGCTGCATAGCACAGGGAGATCAGCTCGGTGCTTAGTGACCACCTAGAGGAGTGGGATAGGGAGGATGGGAGGGAGGGAGACGCAGGGGGGAAGAGATATAGGAACATATGTATAACTGATTCACTTTGTTATAAAGCAGAAACTAACACACCATTGTAAAGCAATTATACTCCAATAAAGATGTAAAAAAAAAAAAAGATACATTAAAAAAAAAAATAACTTGCCCAAGTGTCTGAGGTGATTAACGAGCAGAACCATGACAGTCTGACCCAGGAGCCCAAGCTCTTAACTCCTGAAACAAGCTCAGTGTAAAACATTCCAACAAAACAGAAAAAAAGAGAGTGAAAAGGAACTGAAACCCTGCCTCCCGGGAGTGACCACTTTGGGTGCCAGTCCTTTTAGACATCTTTCTATGTATATGCACAACAAGATGTATGCGTTTTGCATAACTTCTGCCAGGATTGGGTAAATCCTATGTCTGCAAATTTTACATAAATGGCAACATACTATATATGGATTTTTCCCCCCAATTTAAAACTAATTTTCTAATTTTAACAAGTGGATGTATAGTGTTAAAAAACAAAATTCAGGGACTTCCCTGGTGATCCAGTGGTTAAAACTTGGCGTTTCCACTGCAGGGGGCGTGGGTTCCATCCCTGGTCAGGGAACTAAGATCCTGTGTGCCACACGGCGAGGCCAAAAAATTAAAACAAAAACCAAAATTCAACCGAGTAGATTTGAAGATCTAATGGGCTTTATTCAATGATTTATGAATCAGGCACCATCCCATATAGCAGCTAGAGGGGTCCTCCCAGGGGTTGTACAAAATGGAAGGTTTTTATAGGAAGAGAGTGGGGCAAAGGAGCTATTATCAAAAGAAAAGAAACGATTATATTTTAGGTCAGGACATCTTTGAGGGGAGAGGGGGGAAGGAATAGCAGGGGTTTTAGCATGCACATTGCCTCTTTTCCTCTGGGTGACGGAGCAGGTCCATGAGACAGGCTGCCTCATTGGTGCTGACCAGAAAATTCCAGACTGGTTGATTAAGATTACATTTCTGGATAGACTAGAAAATATTGTATTTAGCGAGGTAACTCAGACAGAGAAAGACAAATACTACATGATATCATTTATATATGGAATCTAAAAATAATACAAATGAGTCTATATACAAGACAGAAATAGACTCACAGACACAGAACACAAACTTACGGTTACCAAAGGGGAGAGAGAGGGAGGGAGGTACAAATTAGGAGTATGGGATTAACAGATACAAACTACTATACATAAAATAGAGAAGCACAAGGATTCAGCACAGGGAACTATATTCAGTATCTTGTTATAACCTATAATGGAATATAATCTGAAAAACAATAACTAAATCACTTTGCTGTACACCTGAAACTGACACAATATTGTAAATCAACTATACTTCACTAAAAGAAAAGAATAAATAGTAAAAAAAATTACATTTCTGGGGAAGGTCGTAACTGCAGTAAAGTCAGGTATCAAGTGCAGCTTTGATACCATGGACTTTAGCACAAGTGGTGCCATTTGGGCCTGTGCTTTTCTCTGTAACAATAGTATTTCATCGTATGACGGTACCCTCATCCACGTAACCAGTCCTTTATAGATCATTGCAGGTTCTGGAGCAAGGAAATCTTAGTAAGCTTTTTTTTTTTATAAACTTATTTTAAATTGCTTTCTTCTCACACCTTTGGGAAGCTCATGTGCCTACATTTATTACTTTTGTTTGTTCACTCATTTCTTACTTTTTAAAGCAATCTTTTTTAAAAAACGTATTTATTTTATTTATTTATTCTTTTTGGCTGCCTTGGGTCTTTGTTGCTGAACGCGGGCTTTCTCTAGTTGTGGCGAGCGGGGGCTACTCTGCGTTGCGGTGTGTGGGCTTCTCATTGCGGTGGCTTCTCTTGTTGCGGAGCATGGGCTCTAGGCACGTGGGCTTCAGAAGTTGCAGCACGTGGGCTTCAGTAGTTGCAGCACGCGGGCTCAGTAGTTGTGGCGCATGGGCTTAGTTGCTCCGCGGCACGTGAGATCTTCCTGGATTTATTGGCAGACGATCCTTAACCACTGTGCCACCAGGGAAGCCCCTTGGTAAGCTTTTTCACTGAACCTCATGCTTTCTCACTTTCCTTGCAGCATGCTCTTGACGCTGACAACGCAGGAGTAAGCCCCATAGGAAACTCTTCTAACAACAGCAGTCACTGGGACCTCGGAAGTGCCTTTTTCTTTGCTGGAACTGTCATCACCACCATAGGTATCAATGTATTTGCAAGTATCTTTTCCTCTGCAGGCCCTCCTGAGGAATGGCACTAAAATCAACATTTTGTCCTCATAGAATACATGGCAGCCGGAGGTTCAAAGGAGGCTGAGGAAACACTGTCAGATTAATGCAGTACTTGTGTGGTGGCTTTCAATAAAAGGCAGAGCAGAATGAAGAATTTCACTTTTCAAAATGAAAGACTAGGGAAACTTTCGTTTGAAAGGACCTCATGGAAAGGTTAGGGTAAAAAATGAACCTCTGAACGATCAGTTGAACTCTGATTGCTCAGTTGAGCTCAAATTCTTTTTTAAAAAGTGTACTTTTTATTGACGTTATACATTAAACAGCCAAACTGTGTTCCACAAAGTTTGTTATGTAAAACAGCAGTCTCTGCCCCTCTCCTCTTTTTCACCTCCCCTGGGGCAACCCCTTTCATTTCTTTTGCATGATTATTTTGATATTCATCTCCATGTCTTTAAATGTCACATTGGTACTACACTTCCCGAATTTTATTTTAGAGGTGATTTCTTGACTTCCCATTGTGGAAGATGAGGAATCAGTTCTCTTTTTCCTCCCCGCCCCACTGTAGAAGAGCTCTCTTCCTGTCCTCTTTCCTTCCCAGTATAGTTTGATTAGATCAAAAGTGAATGTGAGTAGTTGCATTATTTTGCTAGGTAAATGCTCCTCTTCCAACTGATCGTAAGGCGAGCTATGATTACTTCCTTCCTGCACCAATTTTTGTCTTTTGTCAATTTTTGTGTGTGTCTTTTTTCTTATACTTGGGGAGTTTTGTATTTTTGCCATAGGGATTAAACGATTTGTCATAGGGGTTAACTTTATAATTATAATCGCATATAATAACCTTAGTGTTCTATTCTTTAAGTAGTATCTATTAGTTCCTTATTATGGGTGATGACATCTCTTCTCTTTCTCCACCACACAATTTTAGTTGACACCATCCTTTTAATGTTTACTTTTACATTATTAAATATGCTTAGGCTTCTATTAGAAGAATTGCCCACTTTAATAACTCTTGGCTCTCAATTATTATATATAATGCAGTCAGGGAACTTACTCAGCATCTCAACTTCTTTTCTTCTTCCACTATCAATTATTACTCATTGTATCATTCTGTAACATCAGGGTGTATATTTCACATTCTGCTATTCTGTTCTGCTACCTGGGCACTCCCATTTGTTTTAGTCATAGTTCTACAGTTAAGTATTGTCGCTGTTCATCTCTAGCCCTGGTTTTCATCACGGTTTTGCTATAGTTTTTGTCACCATCACTTGCTTGGCTAAAAATCTTCTTCAGGTAGTTGCCTTAAGAATGGCTCCAGGGAGCAATATTCCCTGGGTTCTTGTGTTGTTCAAAATGGTCTTATACTTGGAGGGCAGTTTGGCTGGAAATGAAACCCTTGACTCACATGTTCTTTCTTAAGGATCTTGTTGGATCTCCACTTTCTCCCAATGCTTATGTTGCTGTGGAGAAACCTGATGCCAGACAATTTTTTCCCTTTTACAAGTGACTTGATCTTTCTGCTCAGCTACTCAAAAGATTATTTCTTTATCTTTCATCTGATAACACTACCAGGTTTTGTCCCTTTTATTTCAGGAAAGTTTTCTTGATTGCTATTTTTAAACATTTTCTCTGCTGTATGATTTTGGTTCTGTTCTTTGGGAATTCCAGTTATACATCTATCATCACTTCTTTGCTTGTCTTCTATGTCTAGTGTTTTCCCTCTACTCCTTTTTATCTTTAAAATTTGGTTTTCAACTTGTTAGTATTATCTTCTTTTTTTTGTTATTTTTTCACAGTGCCTACTCTGCCATGTGCTTCTTCTGATTTTGTTTTCATTTTTATGAGCATTAGGGGACTTTTTTCTTTCCTACTTTTTCCCTGCATCCTATTAGCTCGCCTCACATTTCATCTGCACTTGTCATCTCACCATTTCCTCCCTGATTTCTTGCATCTTTGTGGTTTCTCTGTGATGATTCTTAGAGGTGATTACTTCATAGTTGTTTACACTTTTCGTCTGGTTGGGGCAACATTTTTCTGCTGAGTGTCTCACATTCACTGGTAAGTTTTGCTGCTCTTTCACATTTTTTAAAAACGGAAGCTTTATATTTATGCTGGGCCAGTTTCTTTCTTTTTAATTTTTTTATTATTTTTTTGGCTGCGTTGGGTCTTCATTGCTGTGTGTGATCTTCCTCTAGTTATGGCGAGCAGGGGCTGCTCTTTGTTGCGGTGCATGGGCTTCTCATTGCAGTGGCTTCTCTTGTTGCGGAGCACAGGCTGTAGGTGCACGGGCTTTAGTAGTTGTGGCGTGCAGGCTCAATAGTTGTGGTTCGTGGGCTCTAGAGTGCAGGCTCAGTAGTTGTGGCGCACAGGCTTAGTTGCTCTGTGGCATGTGGGATCTTCCCGGACCAGAGCTCAAACCCGTGTCCCCTGCATTGACAGGCAGATTCTTAACCGCTGCGCCACCAGGGAAGTCCCTGGGCCAGTTTCTTTTTCACATACTTGATGCCAAATGAACTGGATATTCCTGGACCAGCTCTCTGCTGAACGTTTCCATGGGCTGGGGAGAGCAGAGCAGGGAGAAGCAGGTAACCTTTCTGGTAGCACATGCCAAGACTCTCCTCTTTCCTGTTGTCAGAGAGACAGAGTGCTTCCTGCAAATATGGCCCATCTGTGTTATTCTCTGTATAGCTCTGCCTCTTCTGTTTTTCTGGATCAGATCAAGTTTAGGGGGGCTTCTGCTGCTCTCCCTCTTCACCCTACATTCCATACTTGGTACATATAGGGATATCTTTTTTGAAGTTCAAGGTGAGACACTCACTTTCATAACTGGATTTTTGCAGGGACTTTCTGAGAGTTGCCACCTATGGACCCTCTCATCATTCTCTGTACTTCTTCTCTGTATTATTTTCCCATATTGCTTCTGTGCAATCTCATCTTCTTTTGATAATCCTTACGTATATTGTGGAATCTGTAGATTGCATCCCTCTCCCAGCTCTGCTGAAAAAGAGTTTGAGAGTTATCTGCCCTCATTTACTAGTGAAGTAGTGAAGTCACACTACAATAAAAATTCTCATTCAGAAGAATGGGAGACACACAACAGTCACCGGTTCATAGCAATGTTGGACACACAGTGGGATGCTCTTCTACCCTCGAAGTGGGAGGATTCCTTCATTAACATTTGTTTATACTCTTTGGGAGGAAATCTCTCTCATAGCTCAAGTCTCTCAAATCTCATAGCTCTCTGAGGCCCAGCTCTGCCTTCTGGGAGGTTTTTCCCTCTCCCTTACTTCTTGGTGTTGGAGAGTATGCCTTTTTGGGGGGATGCATCTTTGACGATTGACTTCCTATTGGCACAAGTTTCAGAAGCTAAGTGTTGTTTAGAGGCACAGGATTCTGTTTATGGTTGTAGACCTCCTCTTTAGGGCCTGTGTTATTTTTACATCGGTGCAATCAGGAAAGTTATGTGCATTAAGAAAACTAGAGTCAGAGAGAATTGTCATTCCTTTTTAGAAAGCCTCTTAATCATGTGATGTACTAGGTTCACGCTTGCAAGTCTGCAAATACATTAAGATCAACTATGACAAGTAGTAGAGGTGTGCATTACACTGGTGAGTCTAGGGCCTAGAAACCTTTCAGACACTCCAGACCAGATTAGGTCATATTTGTCCTCAATCCCACAGCATCCAACAAAGGAAGCAGGGTGATACGGCGCCATTCGGTATAATGGCAAACAGTGCTATACACCTCAGCATCCCCCGAGGGCATCACTGTAGTAGAGCAGAGAAGACCAATGTCAGGTTAGATTGTGTTCAGTGGTCTGGTTATTAAGATGGGGAAATGTGTCATGTGTTTCAGGGGGATTTATAGTAAAATCATTGAAATTGAGAAAGTCTAGGCCACTTCAAGAAGTACATTTTGGAAAGTGCACCTCCAGTGCCCAGTATTGGACACATGAGACCTTAGTGTATATTAAACAAAAAAGAAAATTCTAATATTCTTATTTTTATAAAATGGCTAAATCAGTGGCCTATATCATGCACTGAAAAACACTATAGCTACATTGGGATGCGCACCCATTTATCGTGTTAACTCATTAAGCTCCCAAGGGCTTGGTTTATTGAACAGCTGTGTTCACTGACCCACATGACATTATGTAACTGAGGAATGGTGGTTCCAACCGCCTAATGAGGAACATTTGACCTGTAACGTCTTCTGCCCCTTTTAATGTGCTTACACTGGAATCTTTGAGTTTGTGCAAATGACTCAGTTTCTGCTGCTTGGCACCCATTCACTTACTCACTCTTGTCCTGATAACCATTTCCCTAATGGTCCCCTTCCCCACACTTGGCCCCCAGGCCACAGGGGAAGAATCATCTTGTCTAGACTCAGAAATCCAGTGCCTTTTGTTTACAATAACCAAGACATGGAAGCAACCTAACTGTCCATTGCCAGATGAATGGATGAGGAAGACGTGGTACATATATACAACAGAATACTACTCAGCAATAAACAAGTATGAAATAATGCAGCAACATGGATGGATCTAGAGATTGTCATACTAAGTGAAGTAAGTCTGAAAGAGAAGGACAAATACCATATGATGTCACTTACATGTGGAATCTAATACATGACACATATGAACCTTTCTACAAAACAGAAACAGACTCACAGACATAGAGAACAGACTTGTGGTTGCCAAGGGGGAAGGGGGTGGGGCAGGGATGGACTGGATATTTGGGGTTAGTAGATACAAGCTATTACATATAGAATGGATAAGCAACAAGGTCCTTCTGTATAGCATAGGGAACTATATTCAATATCCTATGATAAACAATAATGGAAAAGAATATAACAAAAAGAATGTGTGTGTGTGTATATATATATATATATATGTAATTGAATCACTTTGCTGTACAGCAGAAATTAGCACAACATTGTAAATCAACTATACTTAAATTAAAAATGTGAATTAAAATTAGATTAGAACCATAAAAATAAGAAATCCAGTGCCTTGCATGTGTGTGGCCGCAGCCCTGAGTTCAGAGACAGACATGAGATCTGGATTAGGCCAATGAGCAAGTCAATTCCTGGGCTTTTGCTTGAGCGTTGGAGGAAGTGACTTCTCTTTCTTACTGGATGTAAATTGGGAAAAGGATAAGCCTGGGACCCTACCATTCATTTTTGTCCCTTGAGGGTTTTTCTGCCTAGAATTCAGCTAACAGTAAAGAAGCAGATTAACAGAAGAGGAGTGATAAGCGGGGTGCAGCTGGCATCCTTTGAGCTTGGAATGAAGCTACCCATGAAGAATTAAATAAATATTAAATATCCTGCTATTTACAGGGGTCTGTACATTTCTCTTTTTTCTTAAGCGAGTGTGCATTGGGTTTTATCTCGCCCAAGGCTGAAAAATTCTAACCAATGCACACTTATGGCTCAGAGATCACAGAGGGCCAGTAAGTATCCTCTGACCTCATAGCCAGTGCCTGACCCTGCTGGCCACTGCAGCTGCCATCTCCCACCTTCTTTGGGCTACTTGCTCTTGATTTAAAGTCTTAGAGCTTCCTATTGGGTAAGACCCTAAGTTCATATGCTGGTGTCCTGGCAACCTGGGATGCTGTTGCCTCTATAGTGAGAGGCAGGACGCTGTGTCATATCTGGGCAAAGGACAGAGACCTTTCCCAAAATATGAAAGAAGGTGGAGGCTGAACAGGAAACTACTACAAAACAAGCGTAAATCAAAAACAAACAAAAATAAAACCCAACCCAAACCACAAGTCCACTTCAGTATCATGGCTCAGTGTTAGTGTTAGAGATTGGGTCCTTTACTATTCAATGGAGAAAATGCTATTTTCTCTCTCACTTTGTCTTAATTGAAAAATAATGTGTTGTGAGTTGAACATCATTTAGCTGGCTAAGTTTTGACTCCAGGGCGGAGGGTCTTTAGAGAGTCATACCAGTAGAGAATTCTAAAGAAAACATAAGTACAATGTTAGTAAGAATAATGAAGTGAGGAAATAAGGTTTTCTTCCCCAGTTATTTAGTGGTAAATTCATTCATCACAAGTGGTAGCAAAGCTGATAAGAAAACTAAGAGCCTGCTAATTCTTCCCTTTCTTGCTGAGAAATTTCCCATCATTTAGGACACAGGCAGTAGAGCAGCTGGAGCTGAGGAACGTTTTCATTATTTGTGAAATACGCATACATTAGCATGCTTGCTTGGTTTCACATAATGTGTGACATAATTCGGTAAACATTTTCCCATATTACTAGGGTTCTTCGAAAAAGCACAAGGCCCAGTGCAAAATGAAAATTCAGTCTTTTGCTAAAATAAAAAGATTAAGAAGGACAAAATGGCAAGGGCAGAGCATTAAACCAAGCGTGGGGCCCTTCTGAGTATGGGGCTCCATGTGACTGCACAGGCCACACGCCCATAAATGCACAGACAGTAGGCTTTGAGAACATGTACTCTAAACCAAATACCAGAGCTGAATAGCACATGGTTTGCCCAAGATTTGACTTTGGCATGTAAACAGCAAATGGAAGAGTTTCATGTGCACCGCTCAGGTCTGAGTCCTCTTGAAACACCAGCTTTGTCTTTGGAAAGGGCTTGGGCTGTTTTCTAGCCAGGGGTGACCAGAGCTAAGCACTACCTTGGTCCTTCTCGTTCACAACAGAATGTTCTCTCTGGGCTGGTCATCTCCTGCCAAAAGTCACCAGAAGCCAGTTGGTGGAGGAGCTCCTGGAACTTCTTCTGCTTTATTTTCAATCTAGTTCTAATGTCCTGGGCTAGTTCTTCCTGACCATCTGCCTCTCACTTCCCAGCCTTTGCTGCCCCATCGATACCCACACCCCAAATCCAGCTGTGGGCCCACCCAAGCCATTGAGTCAGCCTAGCCTGGGGCACAGGCATTTTGTCTTTTGTCCTGGTGCTATAGGAGAACAATGGAGTTTCCGGAGGGAAAATAGGAACCAACCCCGTTTACTCCTGGGGCTTAGTTTTCCTGGAGACACATAGCTTAGAAACGATTCCTTCCCACAGAAAACCTGGGGCAAGATGATAACTGTGGATCCTTACTGAGGGCTTATTCTTTGCATCATGCTTCACATGTATTCAATCTCCACAGGTTACTCATGCTTCACATGTAACTCTTTAAGCTATAAGGTAGGTGCTATTAATAGCTCCATCATTCAGTCACGGAAAGCAAGGCAGAAAGGTAAATTGCCCAAGATCTGAGAGTTGGTAAGTGGAAGAATCAGAACAGGGATCCCTGCAGTCTCGAGTTCTAGAGACACTGTTATACCTTACTTCAAAGTTCTATCAAGCCTTCTGGAAGGATGGGCAGGGAAGCCTAGCAGGCCCAGTACAAATAGAGGCAAAAATCCAGGAATGTGGCCCTCTTGTTGCCTCCTGTTTAGAGCAAAGCTCTAAAATGTAGCTTCTGGAAATTTCTCAGAGTAACAGGGTTGAGGGTCAAACTGGAGAACCGTCTTTCCATATAGTTCATCAGAGGCAGGGGACACAGATACACACACACACACACACACACACACACACACACACACACACACACA